>NC_135232.1:316680428-316983458 GCF_051348905.1 Ranitomeya variabilis | reverse complement strand
TTGTCAATACAAATCAATGGTAAAAAAGGCGCATCGACGACGCAAAAGCGACGCAAACACGACGCATGCGTTTTTTTAAAAGTCAGCGCCGCAAAAAAAATGCAACATGTTGCGTTTGCCGCGCCCTGACAGGTGCGCCCTAACGCCGCATGCGGCGTACGACGCACCAAAACGCATGACAACGCATGTACATGCGGCGCCATGCGGCCCCAATGTTAAAGATAGGGCCGCACGACGCATGCGTTTTGTTGCGGCGACGACGCTGCGGCGCACAACGCAAATGTGAACGTAGCCTAATAGTATTATTTTCGGTGCCGGGGGGGGGGGGGGGAGAAATTTCCTACTCTCGCCCTGTGTCATTTTTGGGCTAGAAACTGCCCTGTCCATATATATTGGGCTTTGTGGAATCTCACTTTGTATACTGGGAGCTACAGTGGGGAAAAAAAGTATTTAGTCAGCCACCAATTGTGCAAGTTCTCCCACTTAAAAAGATGAGAGAGGCTTGTAATTGACATCATAGGTAGACCACAACTATGAGAGTCAAAATGAGCAAACAAATCCAGAAAATCACCTTGTCTGATTTGGCAAGATTTATTTTGCAAATTATGGTGAAATGTATATAGGGTTTTTTACCCTTTTATGTGTATTAGGCTACTTTCAGACTTGCGTTTTTTGAAATCCGTCGCAATCCGTTGTTTTGGGCAAAAAACGGATCCTGCAAATGTGCCCGCAGGATGCGTTTTTTGCCCATAGACTTGTATTAGCGATGGATCACGACAGATGGCCACACGTCGCATCCGTCATACGACGGATCCGTCGTGTTTTGGCGGACCGTCGTCACAAAAAAAGTTCAATGTAACTTTTTTGTCTGTCGCGTCCGCCATTTTCTACCGCGCATGCACGGCCGAAATTCCGCCCCCTCCTCCCCGGACTTCAGAATGATCAGCGGATGCGTTGAAAAACTGCATCCACTGCCCACGTCGTGCAAAAATTTCACAACGTGCGTCGGTACGTCGGCCCGACGCATAGCGACGGACCCGTACAGACGCAAGAGTGAAGTACCCTAAGTTACAGCAAGACTCTTTTGGAATATATTTTTCTTGTGTAATATTACCTTTTATTTGACAGATATTGATATTTACAGTACCAGGATCTCTTGTTCTTTGTTGGGCTATAGTATTTAATATTTACAATTGGCACTATTTCGTTTTGTCTCACCTTGTGTTAATTTTAATATTAAATTTTTAATTGGTATAATCACTATTTTTAAAGTCATTCCCTGTGTATAGCCCTCATAGGCTGCTGGGGTAACACTTAACGTATGGAAAATCGGTCCGAGTCTCCCTGCCAAGAGTTGCACAAGTGTTCTCCGTATGGTCATCTGTGTGTAATGCGTTTGCAATGCGATGATGCGATTTTCTCGCACCTATGAATTTGTATGACATTCGTATGTCCTGCGTATGGCTTTACATTTCTCACTGACTTTCCGCATTAAAATAAATGGCTCAATTGCCTGAAATGATTAAAAACCTAATCAAGGAGCCTATATATTGGCTCCACAACAAGTTCCCTCCTTCAATCTTTCAAATAGAGTCCGTGCTGCTGTATTGGGTTTGCTGGTTTGTGCCAAACGTGTGACAGACTAATCTTCAACACAACTGAGCGGGTTCTTTTCCATTGGGTCTTGTCTCAGCATTTGGGGAGCCTTACCCAGTGATTGCTGATCCAAGGAGGCGGAGACGAATGTGGGTACATCCGCTTTTGAGGCTGATCCTTAGCCATCCTGACAAGTTCTATCAGTCGGATGAGCCTGGCTACATTTGACCTTCTTCTGGAGACTGTGCGCCCTGGCATAATCATCAAGGACACCAAGATGCGCAAATGTATTTCGGCATAGGAGCGGCTTTTAGTTACATTACGGTATGTATTCGTCCTATATTTCACTGATACTAAATGTCTATTGCTTTCTGCATCCCAGCCTGCCCTGGCTTTTTGTATAAATATTTTCAGTATGTTTCCCTCATCTTATCTGAAATTGCTTTATTACATTTTGTCATTTTCCCTCCATGATGTTTGTCATAATGATATGTACCTTTAGCATGAAATAGTGTTGTCTCTTGTTGTGGCAGCCTGGCAGGGCTTAGTTTACTATGTTGCTGACTTTTAGGATATGTGCCCACGTTGCAGAATAGAAGCAGATTTTTCTGCTTCAAATCCGCACTCCCTTGGCAAGGAAAACGCTTGCAGATTTTAATGCCTTTTTGTTGCGTTTTTGTCACGTTTTTCTTGCGTTTTTTCCAAGCATTTTCCTATACAACTCTATGGTGGCAGAATCGCCACGATTCCGCAAAATTAATGAACATGCTGTGTATTTTTCTGCGATGCGATTCCGCTGTGGAAAAATACACAGCATTGGCACAGCAATTGCGGAATGCTATTAAAATAAGGCCGGCATCACTCTTATCATAGGGAAATACGGTCCGTTTATTTATCCATATTCAATGCGAGGATGCGATTTTTTCTCCAAAAAGTATCCGTATGGCATCCGTATGGCATCCGTATGGCATCCGTACGGCAAGATTTTCTCGACAGCTTGCAAAATGGACATAGAATGGATCTGTGGGCTCAAATATTCGTGAAAACATATATGCAGTATAATATATATATATATATATATATATATATATATATATATATATATATATATATATTTAACCCCTTTCTGACATTAGACGTACTATCCCATCGAGGTGGGGTGGGCCTGTATGACCGCCGGTGGGATAGTATGTCATATGCGATCGGCCGTGCTCACGGGGGGAGCGCGGCCGATCGCGGCCGGGTGTCAGCTGACTATCGCAGCTGACATCCGGCACTATGTGCCAGGAGCAGTCACGGACCGCCCCCGGCACATTAACCCCCGGCACACTGCGATCAAACATGATCGCAGTGTTCCGGCGGTATAGGGAAGCATTGCGCAGGGAGGGGGCTCCCTGCGGGCTTCCCTGAGACCCCCGGAGCAACGCAATGTGATCGCATTGCTCCGAGGGTCTCTTACCTCCTCCTGCAGCAGCAGGCCCGGATCCAAAATGGCCACTGCATCCGAGTCCTGCAGGGAGGTGGCTTCACAGCGCCTGCTCAGAGCAGGCGCCTGTAAGCCTGGAGCTGTGCACGTCAGATCGCTGATCTGACACAGTGCACAGCAAAGTGTCAGATCAGCGATCTTACACTATAACATGATGCCCCCCCTCCCCTGGGGCAATGTTATAGTGTAAAACAAAATATTCACATGTGCAAAAAAAACTAAAAAAAAATTCCAAAAAAAAAAAAAAATATATATATATATTGTTCCTATAAATAAATTTCTTTATCTAAATTAAAAAAAAACAATAAAAGTACACATATTTAGTATCGCCGCGCCCGTAACAACCCGACCTATAAAACTGTCCCACTAGTTAACCCTTTCAGTGAACACCGTAAAAAAAAAACGAGGCAAAAAACAACGCTTTATTATCATACCGCCAAACAAAACGTGGAATAACACGCAATCAAAAAGACAGATATAAATAAGCATGGTACCGCTGAAAACGTCATTTTATCGTATAAAAGCGCCAAAACATAAAAAAATGATATAAATGAGGTATCGCTGTAATCGTACTGACCCAAAGAATAAAACTGCTTTATCCATTTTACTAAACGCGGAACGGTATAAACACCTCCCCCAAAAGAAATTCATGAATAGCTGGTTTTTGGTCATTCTGCCTCACAAAAATCGGAATAAAAAGCGATCAAAAAAGTCACGTGCCCAAAAATGTTACCAATAAAAATGTCAACTCATCCCGCAAAAAACAAGACCTCACATGACTCTTTGGACCAAAATATGGAAAAATTATAGCTCTCAAAATGTGGTAACGCAAAAAATATTTTTTGCAATACAAAGCGTCTTTCAGTGTGTGACAGCTGCCAATCATAAAAATCCACTAAAAAACCCGCTATAAAAGTAAATCAAACCCCCCTTCATCACCCCCTTAGTTAGGGAAAAATTAAAAAATTAAAAAATTTATTATTTCCATTTTCCCATTAGGGCTAGGGTTAGGGTTAGGGCTAGGGTTAGGGTTAGGGCTAGGGTTAGGTTTAGGGCTAGGGTTAGGGCTAGGGTTAGGGCTAGGGTTGGGGCTAGGGTTAAGGCTACAGAAAGTGTTGGGGCTAAAGGAAAATGGGCAAACATTTCAGCCTTTAGACATGCAAACTGGTAGAGACATACTTCAAAGACTCGCAGTAGTAATTGCAGCGAATGGTGGTCTTAGAAAATAATTAATTCAGGGGGGCAGAATACAAATGCACGGAACAATTTTCAGATTTAGGCTGTGTGCACACGTAGCAGATTTTTCGCCTTTTTTTGCGTTTTTCGCTATAAAAACACTATAAAAACGCGAAAAAAGCACATACATTATGCATCCCATCATTTAGAATGCATTCCGCAATTTTTGTGCACATGATGCGTTTTTTTCCGCAAAAAAAAAAAACACATCGCGGTAAAAAACGCAGCATGTTCATTAATTTTGCGGATTTTTCGCAGATTTCCCACTATATTATTGCATTGGGAACCTCCGGAAAAATCCGCAAAAAAATGCACCAAAAACGTGGTAAAAAACGCCAAAAAAACGCATGCGGATTTCTTGCAGAAAATGTCCACTTTTGCTCAGGAACTTTCTGCAAGAAATCCTGAACGTGTGCACATAGCCTAATATTTCAAAATAATTAGAAAACCATGTATCATTTCCTTTAGGACTTGTGCACATGTTGCAGATTTGGTGTGTTTTTGCCATGCAGACTTGCTAGCAAAACCTGAAGCAATCCTGGTGCCTGCAAAGTGAATGAGAAATCTCACTTTCATTTCACCCCTTTGTTGCAGATATATTAGCAGTTGAAGTATTTGCCACCTAAACAGTATTTTCTTTTTTTAATTACTAGAGAGATGATTTCACTGGAGAACAGGAAACTTAATCACACTTAATTGTGAGCTTTCATTTCTGGCAGTCAGAATGAAGGGAGTTACAGTACTGCAGAAGTTGAGTCTCCTTACAAACACTTGCAGAACCTCTTCTTTCAGATTCAAATGAGCTTTATTAGAAGGACCAAATAAACACCAGCCAGAGGCATGTGCCCAGGGCGCAAACAGCAAGGGGTGCAGTCAAGCCGCCTAATGCGAAGATTAAATGTAATGGGGGAAGGGGGATTATTTTCTGTGTGTGAGGGTATATACTCTGCTTGTTGGGTTATATACTCTGTGTGTCAGGGTATATACTCTGTGTCTGGGGTATATATTCTGTGGGGTTGTGTACTCTGTGTGTGGGAGTTGTATACTCTGTGTGGGGGGGTTTATACTCTGTGTGGGGGTATATACTCTGTGTCTGGGGTATATACTATGTGGTGTTGTGTACTCTGTGTGTAGGGGGTATACACTCTGTGTGTGTGTGTACAGCTGTGCTCAAAAGTTTACATACCCCGACAGAATTTTTGCTTTCTTGGCCTTTTTTCAGAGAATATGAATGATAACACCAAAACTTTTTCTCCACTCATGGTTAGTGGTTGGGTAAAGCCATTTATTGCCAAGCTACTGTGTTTTCTCTTTTTAAATAGACATGTGTGGCATCACTTAATGTAAAATGAATTAAGTATACAAATCACATACTTGTACAAGGGAGAATCCTAAAAGTGCATGCGCTGTGAGAATTCAGAAGTCTGCAGTCACCTAGAGTGACTGAAGACTTTCATCTCAAACCTGGACGAGCCTTTTAATTATAAAATCAAGCCCTGCAGCATATTTTGCGATTGCTTAGTCCACACCGCCTATTGAGATTAGCTTTTTCTGCTCTAAACCCTATTTATCATGACCTGATAAACTCAAGACTTATTGTTAAGGGAGGACTTTTTTCACTGTTTTTAAATGGTCTTAATACACTTATTAGTGTTTGTGTGTGGTATCAATAAAAATTATTTTTGCATATCATATTTTGTTGGCATTATTATATTTATTCTGTTATATGGAGTGTTTGGTGCCTGAAGTACACCTCTTTCTTTTTTGTTATTTTCCGTTTCTGTTTTTATCGGTACAGCACAACACTAGTGTTTACACATTACATGGTGCCGGCTCTTACCATTTTACAAGCTATTATTAGAGCTAGAACTTTTGCATTTTTCCGCGGATTGAGCTGTATGGTGGCTTGTTTTTGCGGGACAAGATGACGTTTTCAGCAATACCATTTCTATTTACATTTTTTTATCGTGTTTTATTACACTTTTTGCTGGTGGTATGACAATAAAGCATTGTTTTTGCCTCTTTTTTTTTTTACGGTGTTCACTAAAGGGGTTAACTAGTGGGAAAGTTTTATAAGTTGGGTCATTCCATTCACGGTGATAACAAATATGTGTACTGTTTTTGTTTTTGTTTAGTTTCATATTTGTACTATTTTTTTCAAATGTTGTACTTTGTCCCACTATAACCATAAATCCCAACCGTCCCGGATCCAGTGATTTTGAGACTTTGTCCTGCTGTCCCGGCCGGGATCCTCCTTTTTCCACATGGCCTCAGACCAAATGTACCACCGCTTCTTTAAACTGCTAGCGCGATCGCTAGCTGTGTCGGATCGGAGCAGATATTGCTCCTTGCTCTGACACTGACTGGCATAGGAGACACGGAGAGGTGTCTTTATCAGTGGTGTACCGGAGCTGCAGTGACGTGAGCAGTCAGCGGCGCGGCTGGATGACATAATTCAGCGCCGCGAGAGAGGAAGCTGCTGGCTGCTGCGAGGAGACGCGGTGCGCGGTGAGAGGTGTGTGTGCTTGTAGGTGTGTGTGTGTGTAGGTGTGTGAGCATGTGTGTGTTTGTAGGTGTGTGTGTGTGTAGGTGTGTGTGTGTGGTGATGGAGAAGGCAATGATGGGGGTGGGGAGAAGGCAATGATGGGGATGTGAGGGCAATGATGGGGGTGGGGTAACTATGTGTGGCCATTATACTGTACCCAGCATCATGTGGGGCCATTATACTGTACCCAGCATTATGTAGGGCCATTATACTGTACGCAGCATCATGTGGGGCCATTATACAGTACGCAGCTTCGTGGGGCCATTATACTGTACAAAGCATCATGTGAGGCCATTATACAGTATGTAGCATCATGTGGGTCCATTATACTGTACGCAGCATCATGTAGGGCCATTATACTGTACACAACATTATGTGGGGCCATTAAACAGTATGCAGTGTCATGTGTGGCCATTATACAGTACTCAGCATCATGTGGGGCTATTATACTGTATGGAGCATCATGTGAGGCCATTATACAGTACACAGCATTATGTGGGGCCATTATACTGTACACAGCATCATGTAGGGCCATTATACAGTATGGAGCACTGTATGGCCATAATACAGTATTGAGCATCATGTGTGGCCATCATACAGTATGGAGCACTGTGTGGCAATATTTTTTGTTTATAATTATTGTTTATGAAACAGTGTGATCAGCAGTGCTAAATGGGTGTCGTTGGGGTGTGGATATGGTTGTGACTAGTTGTGAAATAGGTGTGGTCAGGGGCGTGGCCTAAAATTTGCCGCAGCGCGCTGTGCACGCCACAACCTTTGTCCCTCTTTGCCTTCTTCATAAGTTGGGAGGTATGTATAACACTTTCACTTTGTGCAAGTTGATTGCTTGGAAAGCATAAGAATGCAGGAGCATTTCTCTGCTGCACAAACTGTCAGCGATGCACTGATAGACAAACTTGTTAGATCATGCATTAGGCATGATCTAGCAAGTTTGCTAGCTTTCGCGACCTGGATGTCGTCATGACGCATCGGGTCACAATAGCAGCCATCGGGCCCCCCTCGATGAAGTTGTGGTGCGCCAATCCAATGGCAGAGGGGGGCTTCCTCCCTCTGCCTGCTCTCTAAATACTGCGATTGATTTTGATTGCAGCATTTAGGGGGTTAAAGTGCTGGGAACTCCAGCACCGAGTGCCAGATGTCAGCTGTCAAAATCAGCTGACAACTGTCGTCGATTGCGCACGCATGGCTCCTGTGCACGGGACATTGTCATAATGTATCCATACGCTCAAGGTCGTTAAGCACCAGTTGACCTGGACGTATGTATACGTCCAAGGTCATAAAGGGATTAAACATGGGGTTGTCCTGAACAGGGCGATAGTATGTATGTGTCGCTTTTGTTTATTTTTGTTTTAGCATAAAAATATGTATCTATCATTGTCGTATTTTTTCGTAATTTTTTTAAATTTACTTTGTGTTCCACCAATTACGTCCCGATGATGTCGCCAGTCGGAGGAAGTGTTCAATACCGCAATCCCAAACTCCAACCCTGCATGACAAGCCACTGTAAATTTACGGCAGTTACACAAAGCCCAGTAAATTACTGTTGGCGGTCATGAAGAGGTTAAGGGGCCGATACCATCAGATATATATTTTTTGCATTAATATTTATATGAAAATTTGGGGATTTCTTTTAGTGTCATTGGCAATGTGTTTCTCTGTAGCTAACTTTCCTAGCTTGATTTCTTTTGTACATTTTCTATTTACACTGTGTTCCAAATTATTATGCACATAGAGTTTGGGAGTGATAAGGTTAGAATTTTTTGGTTTGTCATTTAAACTCATTGATGGTGATGTGTGTCAGGGCTCTTTACATCACTGAAAGCAATTGCAGATACCTGTCCAAATTAGTTTGGCAGGTGTTGTGAATTCTGTTCTCGGGCTCCCTCCTGTGGTCGTGAATGGTACTTTGGTGACTTCTGTCCTTGGACACCCTCTGGTGGCTTTGAGTGGAACTGCTGATCTTTGAGGTTGGCTTTCTCAGCTGCCCTCGCTTATTGCTTCTGCTGGCTTCCCTATTTAACTCTGCCCAGGTCGTTAGTTCATGCCAGCTGTCAATGTCTCAGTACTGGTTCAGATCTCTCTTGGATTTCTCAGATGACCTGTCTACTCCAGCAGAAGCTAAGTCCCTGCTAGTTCATTTGCTGTTCATTGGTTTTTGAATATATTTCTCAGTACATGCTATGTTTCTAGTCCAGCTTGCTATTATGATATTTCTTTGCTAGCTGGAAGCTCTGGGGGTGCAGAGCTGCACCTCCACACCGTGAGTCGGTGTGGAGGTCTTTTTGCACACTCTGCGTGGTTTTTGTAGTTTTTAATACTGACCGCACAGTTCCCTTTCCTATCCTCTGTCTATCTAGAGAAGATTCGGCCTCCTTTGCTAAAATCTGTTTCATTCCTGTGTTTGTTACTTCCCTCTTAACTCACAGTCAATATTTGTGAGGGGCTACCTTTACTTTGGGGAATTTCTCTGAGGCAAGGTAGTGTTGTGAATCCGCTTTTTGGGCTCCCCTGGTGGTTGCTGGTGGTACTGGTGACTTGTGTGTGCTTTGCTGTCTCAGTTCACCTGCTCCCATCAGTGTTTGGGAGTTTCCTATTTAGCCTTGCTCTCCAGTCATTTCCTTGCTGGTCATCATTGTAACCAGAGCCTTCGGTTGCATGTTCCTGCTACTAGTCTGCTGATCAGCTAAGTGGACTTTGTCCTTTTGTTTTGTATCTTTTGTCCAGTTTGCAGTGTTTATTATTCTCTGTAGCTGGAAGCTCTTGCAGGCTGAAATTGCCACTCCTGTGTCATGAGTTGACACAGGAGTCTTAAAGTAATTTCAGGATGGTTTTTTGAAAGGGTTTTCAGTTGACCGTGAAGTCCTCTTTTGTATCCTTCTGCTATCTAGTAAGTGGACCTCTCTTTGCTAAATCTACTTTCATACTGTGTATGTCTTTTCCTCTTAATTCACCGTTATTACATGTGGGGGGCTGCTATCATCTTTTGGGGTATTTCCCTAGAGGTAAGCCAGGTCTGTTCCTTCCTCTACCAGGCGTAGTTAGTCCTCCGGCTGGCGCGTGGCATCTAGGAAGTCGTAGGTATGCTCCCTGGCTACTATTAGTTGTGTGGTAGATTTAGCTCACGGTCAGCTCGAGATTCCATCACCCAGAGCTCGTCCGTTATTTTTGTGTTCTGATGTTTCCCTGCCATTGGGAATCATGACAAGGTAGGCTGCTATTTCTATCTTTAGGGGTAGTTAGCTCTTAGGCTGTGAAGAGGCATCTAGGGAGAGTTAGGCACGCTCCACAGCTATTTCTAGTGTGTGTGATAGGATTAGGGATTGCGGTCAGTAGAGTTACCACCTCCTCAGAGCTTGTCCCAGGTTTTCTGTTTTAACCATCAGGTCATTTCGGGTGCTCCTAACCACCAGGTTCTTAACAGGCAGGTGTGTCCAAATAAAAGCAAGACTACTTAAGAAGGCTGTTCCACATTATTAAGCAGCCTACATTTTTTGCCAAAATAGGAAAGAAAAAGGATGTGTCGGCTGCTGAGAAGCAACAAATTGTGGAGTATTTAGGTCAAGGCATGACTACAATCAACATTGCCAAGACACTTCATCGTGATCATCGCACAATCAAGAAGTATGTAGCTGATTCCCAGCACACACGTGTGCGTGCTGATAGGGAAAAATTGAGGACTCTTTTCAACAGGCAATTGTGTAAGGTTAAAAGAGCAGCTGCAAAAATGCCTTGTCATAGCAGCAAACAAGTTTTTGAAGTTGCTGGTGCCTCCAACGTCCCCAGAACAACAAGATGCAGGGTCCTTCAGAGGTTTGCAGCTGTGCGTAAGCCATCCTGTCGACCACCTCTATCCACTGCAACAAGCAGAAACGGCTCCAGTGGGCCAAACGATACATGAAGACTGACCTCCAAACTGTTTTGTTCACCGATGAGTGCCGTGCAACGCTCGATGGTCCAGATGCATGGAGTGGAGGATGGACCCCATGAAAACACGGCTAAGGCACCAACAAGGAGGAGGTGGAGTAATGTTTTGGGCTGGAATCATGGGGAGATTGTCGGCCCCTTTATGATCCCTGAAGGGGTAAAGATGAACTCCATAATCTATGTGGAGTTTCTAAAACAACACTTCCTCCCATGGTTCAAGAGGAAGAACTGTGCTTTCTGCAGCAAGATCATTTTCATGCATGATAATGCACCGTCTCATGCTGCAAAAAACACATCTGCATCTCTGGCTGCTATGGGCATAAAAGAGGACAAACTTATGGTGTGGCCACCATCTTCCCCTGACCTCAACCCCATTGAGAACCTCTGGAGCATCATCAAAAGGAGTGTCTATGATGGCAGGAGGCAGTTCACACCTAAGCAACAGCTCTGGGAGGGTATTCTGTCCAAATGCAAAACAATTGAAGCAGAAACCATCCAAAAACTGACAAATTCAATGGACGAGAGAGTTCAGAAGCTTCTTTTGAACAAGGGGTCCTATGTGCAAATGTAACATCACCTAGAATAACATTTTCACTTGAAAACTGTTTGATTTCATTTTGTAATAAGCTGATAATGCTTATAACTTCACAATTGACCATATTTTTGTTCAAAATAAAAAAAAAAAAAGGTTGAAAACTCTGCTGTGCATAATAATTTGGAACATGCATTTTGAGTGTTTATTTTTTTTTTTTAACCCCTTAGTGACAGAGCCAATTTGGTACTTAATGACCGAGCCAATTTTTACAATTCTGACCAGTGTCACTTTATGAGGTTATAACTCTGGAACGCTTTATCGGATCCCGCTGATTCTGAGATTGTTTTTTCGTGACATGTTGTACTTCAAGTTAGTGGTAACATTTCTTCGATATTACTTGCGATTATTTATGAAAAAAATGGAAATATGGCGAAAATTTTTAAAATTTTGCAATTTTCAAACTTTGTATTTTTATGCCCTTAAATCAGAGAGATATGTCACAAAAAATAGTTAATAAATAACATTTCTCACATGTCTACTTTACATCAGCACAATTTTGGAAACAATTTTTTTTTTTGTTAGGGAGTTATAAGGGTTAAAAGTTGACCAGCAATTTCTCATTTTTACAACACCATGTTTTTTTTAGGGACCACATCACCTTTGAAGTGATTTTGAGGGGTCTATATGATAGAAAATAACCAAGTGTGACACCATTCTAAAAACTGCACCCCTCAAGCTGCTCAAAACCACATTCAAGAAGTTTATTAACCCTTTACGTACTTCACAGGAACTAAAACAATGTGGAAGAAAAAAATTAACATTTTACTTTTTTTTGCAAACATTTTACTTCAGAACCATTTTTTTTAATTTTCACAAGTGTAAAAACAGAAATTTAACCACAAATTTTGTTGTGCAATTTTTCCTGAGTACGCCGATACCCCATATGTGGAGGTAAACCACTGTTTGGGCGCACCGCAGAGCTTGGAAGTGAAGGAGCACCGTTTGACTGTTTCAATGCAGAATTGGCTGGAATTGAGATCGGACGCCATGTCGCGTTTGGAGAGCCCCTAATGTGCCTAAACAGTGGAAACCCCCCACAAGTGACACCATTTTGGAAACTAGACCCCCCAAGGAACTTATCTAGATGTGTGGTGAGCACTTTGAACCCCCAAGTGCTTCACAGAAGTTTATAACGTAGAGCCGTGAAAATAAAAAATCGCATTTGTTTTCACAAAAATGATTTTTTCGCCCACAAATTCTTATTTTCACAAGGGTAACAGGAGAAATTAGACCACAAAAGTTGTTGTGCAATTTCTCCTGAGTACGTCGATACCCCATATGTGGAGGTAAACCACTGTTTGGGCGCACCGCAGAGCTTGGAAGTGAAGGAGCACCGTTTGACTTTTTCAATGCAGAATTGGCTGGAATTGAGATCGGATGCCATGTCGCGTTTGGAGAGTCCCTGATGTGCCTAAACAGTGGAAACCCCCCACAAGTGATACCATTTTGGAAACTAGACCCCCCAAGGAACTTATCTAGATGTGTGGTGAGCACTTTGAACCCCCAAGTGCTTCACAGAAGTTTATAACGTAGAGCCGTGAAAATAAAAAATCTCATTTTTTCTACAAAAATGATCTTTTTGCCCCCAAATTTTTATTTTCACAAGGGTAACAGGAGAAATTAGACCACAAAAGTTGTTGTGCAATTTCTCCTGAGTACGTCGATACCCCATATATGGGGGTAAACCACTGTTTGGGCGCACCGCAGAGCTTGGAAGAGAAGGAGTGTCGTTTTACTTTTTCAATGTAGAATTGGCTGGAATTGAGATCGGACGCCATGTCACGTTTGGAGAGCCGCTGATGTGCCTAAACAGTAGAGACCCCCCACATATGACACCATTTTGGAAACTAGACCCCTTAAGGAACTTATCTAGATGTGTGGTGAGCACTTTAAACCCCCAGGTGCTTCACAGAAGTTTATAACGTAGAGCCGTGAAAATAAAAAAATCGCATTTTTCCTACAAAAATGATCTTTTTGCCTCCAAATTTTTATTTTACCAAGGGTAACAGGAGAAAATGGACCCCAGAAGCTGTTGTACAATTTGTCTTGAGTACGCCGACACCCCATATGTGGGGGTAAACCACTGTTTGGGCGCATGGCTGAGCTCGGAAGCAAAGGAGCGCCATTTGACTTTTCAATGCAAAATTGACTGGAATTGAGATCGGACGCCATGTCGCGTTTGGAGAGCCCCTGATGTGCCTAAACAGCAGAAACCCCCCAAAAGTGACCCCATTTTGGAAACTAGACCCCCCATGGAACTTATCTAGATGTGTAGTGAGAACTTTGAATGCCCAAGTGCATCACAGAAGTTTATAATGCAGAGTCGTGAAAATAAAAAATATATATTTTTTAACAATAAAGATTTTTTAGCCCCCAAGTTTTTATTTTCACAAGGGTAACAAGAGAAATTGGACCCCAAAAGTTGTTGTCCAATTTGTCCTGAGTATGCTGGTACCCCATATGTGGGGGTAAACCACTGTTTGGGCGCATGGCAGAGCTCGGAAGGGAAGGAGTGCCATTTTGGAATGCAGACTTTGATAGAATTGTCTGCGGGCGTTATGTTGCCTTTGCAGACCCCTAATGTACCTAAACAGTAGAAACCCCCAACAAGTGACCCCATTTTGGAAAATAGACCCCCCAAGGAACTTATCTAGATATGTGGTGAGAACTTTGAATGCCCAAGTGCTTCACAGAAGTTTATAATGCAGAGTAGTGAAAATAAAAAATATTTTTTTTCCCACAAAAAAGATTTTTTTAGCCCCCAAATTTTTATTTTCACAAGGGTAACAAGAGAAATTGGACCCCAAAAGTTGTTGTCCAATTTGTCCTGAGTATGCTGGTACCCCATATGTGGGGGTAAACCACTGTTTGGGCGCACGGCAGAGCTCGGAAGGGAAGGGGCGCCATTTTGCAATGCAGACTTTGATAGAATTGTCTGCGGGCGTTATGTTGCGTTTGCAGACCCCTAATGTACCTAAACAGTAGAAACCCCCACAAGTGACCAAATTTTGGAAACTAGACCCCCTAAGGAACTTATCTAGATATGTGGTGAGAACTTTGAAAGCTCAAGTGCTTCACAGAAATTTATAATGCAGAGTAGTGAAAATAAAAAAATATATTTTTTTCCAACAAAAAAGATTTTTAGCCCCCAAGTTTTTATTTTCACAAGGGTAACAGGAGAAATTGGACCCCAAAAGTTGTTGTCCAATTTATCCCGAGTACGCTGATGCCCCATATGTGGGGGTAAACCACTGTTTGGGCGCACGGCAGAGCTCAGAAGGGAGGGAGTACCATTTGACTTTTTTAGCGCAAAATTGGCTGTCGTGTTTGGAGACCCCCTGATGTACCTAAACAGTGGAAACCCCCCAATTCTAACTCCAACCCTAACCCCAACACAGCCCTAACCCTAATCTCAACCCGATCCATAATCCTAATCACAACCCTAACGATAATCACAACCCTAACCCAAAAACAGCCCTAATCTCAACCCTAACCATAACCCTAATCAAAACCCTAAATCCAACACACCCCTAACCCTAATCCCAACCCTAACCCTAATCCCAACCCTAATCCCAAACGTAACACTAATCCCAACCCTAATCCAAACCCTAACCCTAATCCCAACTCTAACCCTAACTTTAGCCCCAACCCTAACTTTAGCCCCAAACCTAACCATAACTTTAGCCCCCGTCGTCACAAAAAAAGTTCAATGTAACCTTTTTTTTGTACGTCGCGTCCGCCATTTCCGCGGATGCGTGGCCGTAACTCTGCCCCCTCCTCCCCAGGACATAGACTGGGCAGCGGATGCGTTGAAAAACTGCATCCGCTGCCCACGTTGTGCACAATTTTCACAACGTGCGTCGGTACATGTGTCCCCATGCGACGCTAGTGCCACCATTGTGCTAAGTCGCCGTATGGGACTACTACTCCCATCCGGTATTAGGATGGGAGAGTTGTCCCTGTGTCCGGCGACTTAGCACAATTGTAAAGTTACACAAAACACCTACACACAATACACATACATGACACACAGTACATACAACATATAACACAGAGTATATACTCACCAACAGCACACTTGTAGGCGAAGCCCTCGATCCTCCAGGAAAAAATCCAAAAATAATAAACCAAAATTCATACTCCCTGTCCGCAGAATCCATAAAACGAGTGTCCCACGCTGATCGGCTGCTCTCCGGCGATACACTGCCAGGAGCGAAGCTCCTAGCAGTGTATCGCGTACTGTTCCGGAGTTCAATTACTCCGGCGTCTCGGTTAACAGCAGTACAGCTGCGTTGAACTTTCCCACGCAGCACTGCCGTTAAGCGAGAGTGCCGGGGTCAATGACCGCCGGTAAACTCGCTCGCGCATGCGCAGTGACACACCGACAGGAACTATGGCTCCTGTCAGTGTGTTGCTGCAGCCGTGGAGAGCAGACATATCTCTGGATGTGTCTGTTCTCCATGGAAAATCTTGATACGTGGCACTTAAATATGTGGCAATTAAATACGTGACACGTGGCACTTATACGTGATACGTGTCACTTAAATACGTGGCACTGAAATACGTGATACGTGGCACTTTGATACGTGGCACGTGTCACTTAAATACGTGGCACGTGGCACTGAAATATGTGGCACGTGGCACTTTGATACGTGGCACGTGTCTCTTAAATACGTGGCACGTGGCACTGAAAGATGTGACACGTGGCACTTTGATACGTGGCACGTGGCACTTTGATACGTGGCACGTGGCACTGAAATATGTGGCACTTTGATACGTGGCACGTGGCACTTTGATACGTGGCACGTGGCACTTTGATACGTGGCACTGAAATATGTGGCACGTGGCACTTTGATACGTGGCACGTGGCACTTTGATACGTGGCACGTGGCACTTTGATACGTGGCACGTGGCACTTTGATACGTGGCACGTGGCACTTTGATACGTGGCACGTGGCACTTTGATACGTGGCATGTGTCACTTAAATACGTGGCACGTGGCACTGAAATATGTGGGACACGTCGCACAAAAAAGTTACATGTAGTTTTTTTTGTGTCGACGGTCCGCCGAAGCACGACGCATCCGTCGCACGACGGATGCGACATGTGGCAATCCGTCGCAATGCGTCGCTAATGCAAGCCAATGGAGAAAAAACGCATCCTGCAAGCACTTTTGCAGGATGCGTTTTTTCTCCAACGACGCATTGCGACGGAAGCCAAAAAACGCTAGTGTGAAAGTAGCCTAACCCTAACCCTAGCCCTAACCCTAACCCTAAATTTAGCCCCAACCCTAACCCTAACTCTAACCCTAACCCTAACTCTAACCCTAACCCTAACCCTAACCCTAATTTTAGCCCCAACTTGTCTTCTCCTGCCGGCCGGCAGATGGCAGCAGATGGCGGGCGCACTGCGCATGCGCCCGCCATGATGAAAAAGCCGGCTGGCAGGAGAAGACAGAAGAGGACCCAGGGACCCCGGGTGAGTATGATAGGGTCCCCGAATCCCCCTATTTCTCTGTCCTCTGATGTGCGATCACATCAGAGGACAGAGAAATAACTGATCGCTTTTTTTTTTTTTTTTTTTTTGCGGTCGCCGGTAAACTGTTAATTACCGGCGATCGCAAAGCAGGGGTCGGTGCAAATCGACCCCGATCATGTTCTTTGGGGTCTCGGCTACCCCCGGCAGCCGAGACCCCAAAGAACATCCGGGTGCCGGGCGGCGGGCGCACTGCGCGTGCGCCCGCCATTTTTTCCCGGAAAAAAGATGGCGGCGCCCATGGGGAGACACGAGGAGCACCGGGGGAGGTAGGTAAGTATTGGGGGGCTATTGGGGGCCATCGGGGACCACATTTCTCTGTCCTCCGATGTGCGATCACATCGGAGGACAGAGAAATTAAACGGCAAATCGCGTTTTTTTTTTTTTTGTTGCGACCGCCGGTAAACGGTTAATTACCGGCGATCGCAACTCGGGGGTCGGTAAAAACCCCCCGAATCATGTTCTCTGGGGTCTCGGCTACCCTCGGCAACCGAGACCCCAGAGAAAATCCGACTCTGGGGGGCGCTATTCACTTTTTCCACAGCGCCGTTAATTAACGGCGCTGTGGTTTAAGTACCCTTAGCGGCCGCCGTTAAAAGGCGTATCGGCGGTCGTTAAGGGGTTAAAGATACTGTTTTCATAGGCAGTTTTTTCCAAAACATTGCAATTATACTAGAATAGTAGATGACTGGAACATAACAATGACTGCAATTCAGATAGGTAATTTAGAGAAAATATGAGGAAATATTATTTGCATAATAATTTGGAACACAGTGTAGATCTTTATACTCCTGGAGTGCTATTTTTGACTTTTTGGCCTTCAGGGTTTTAAATACCCTTTGTTTCTGTCATATTATACTTTGTATTGCCCTATTTAAACATAATAATTGTTATTCCTGCACATTTTATCACCAGAAGGTATAACCTTTCTACTGTATTCTAGCAATATATCTTTAAACACTCCCCATTTATGTTTGGTATCCTCATTTATCATGACACGATCCCAGTCTACATTACTAAGCACTTCCCTCAATCTGGAGAATTTAACTTTACTAAAATTCCAGATTTTTGTATTTCCCCTTTGTAATGCTTTGTTGAATATTACTTTAGAACTTAACATATTATGGTCGCTTCCAGGGCAGTTTCTAGCCCAAAAATGACACAGGGCGAGAGTAGGAAATTTCTCCCCCTGTCAGGGCGCGGCAAACGCAACATGTTGCATTTTTTTTGCGGCGCTGACTTTTAAAAAAACGCATGCGTCGTGTTTGCGTCGCTTTTGCGTCGTCGATGCGCCTTTTTTACCATTGATTTGTATTGACAACGCAGACGACGCAAGTACTTGCGTCGTGGTGCGTTGTACGACGCATGCGTTTTCCAATAAATATGCAAAACATTGTATAGATTTTGGGGGGCGCATGCGGCGCAAAACGCAGCGTTTTTTGTTCAAAACGCAACTGCGTTTTTGTTTGCGTTGTGCGTTGCGGCGCCGACGCTGCGGCGCACAACGCAAATGTGAACGTAGCTTTAGTGTGGGAGTGGCCGAGCTGCCTCATCCTGGCTGTTCATTCTCGCTGTTCATCCAGCGCGGAGCGGAGGTGAGTGGCGGCGCCGAGGTGGCCGCAACCATTATGTGCGGTGCGGGGGGGGGGGCGCGGCGACGCGAGGCGATGATCTGACCGCTCAGCTGTCAGATTTGCAGCTGAGTTCGGGCAGGGCGCGCCCGCGCTCAGCACTGAGCGCGGCATCCGCGCCCCTGACAGCCCTTAAACAGCAGCAGCAGCGGGCAGGGGACCACCGGGGCCCGAGGCCTCTCCTGCGCCCCCCGGCCCCACGGCGCCCCGTGTGGCCGCCCTGCCCGCCCTGTTGAAGAAACGGCCCTGGTCGCTTCTACCCAAATGCTCCTAGATCTGCAGATCGAATATTGTATTTGGTCTATTTGACAGGACCAGATCAAGCAAGTTATCTTCTCTGGTTGGTTCATCAACCAACTTGAATTGTGGATAAGAAATTACAGCTTTTAACGTAACCAGCAGACTCTATGTCCCATGGAATGTCTGGATAATTAAAATCCCCCATAATAAAGACTCTATTATTATTTGCTGCCTTTTATATTAGTTGCAGCATTTCATCTTCCACTTGTTCAGTTCAGTTAGGAGGCTATAGTTACCCATACTGACTCTGCATTGTCGTTAGTCCCCCCAATGTTTTCAGTAAGCACCATGTTAGAATATGGGGAGATTTAATGGCAGCTTAAAGTCCTCGTTTAGCATGTGCAGCTGTAATAGGACACCTGGCTAAGCAGGTGGCCCATCTCCACCAGCTAGTATCCAGTCTGATATAGGTTGACCACCAGTGTAACTGCTTCACTCAAACTTCCTCCAGTCGGGTAAGATTTTATAAGAAGATTTCAAGAGAATATGGATTTATCGCATGTCCTAGCCACACACCGGTAATATTTTCGAGATGTCTAGAGCAGGCCAAACGTGTCATGAATCCCAATGGCTAGGGATAGCAAGGGACAAGCAAAGTCATACAAAATAACGGACGAGCTCTAGGGTGATGGAACCTGGGCTGACCGCTGCCCTACGCCTGACAAACGCAACTAGAGATAGCCAGGGAGCGTGCCTACGTTGGTTCTAGACGCCACGCACCAGCCTAAGAGCTAACTAGTACTGCAGAGAAAATAAAGACCTCACTTGCCTCCAGAGGAATGAACCCCAATAGGTATAGTTGCCCCCCACATGTATTGACGGTGAAAATGAGAGGAAGGCACACACATAGAGATGATATATATAGGTTCAGCAAATTGAGGCCCGCTGTAAACTAGAAAGCAGAACGATACAAAAGGGGTCTGAGCGGTCAGCAAAAAACCCTAATCAAAAAACCATCCTGAGATTACAAGAACCCATGTGCCAACTCATGGCACATGGGGAGAACCTCAGTCCACTAGAGCTACCAGCTAGCATAGAGACATAATAAGCAAGCTGGACAAAAAAACCAAACAACTGAAAATCAGCACTTAGCTTATCCTGAAAGATCTGGGAGCAGGTAGGCAGGAACCAAACAGAGCACATCTGAATACATTGATAGCCGGCAAGGGAATTACAGAAAGGCCAGGTAAAATAGGAAACACCCAGCCTCTGATGGACAGGTGGAAACCAAAGGCCGCAACCCACCAACGTCACCCAGTACCAGCAGTAACCACCAGAGGGAGCCCACAAACAGAATCCACAACACAAACGCCTTCCAGGTTCTCAATCCATTCTAGCACCCCAGGGTGGTGAGATAGGCAGAACGGCTAGTAGAAGCCAGGTAACAAAACCGTGGCATGGTTCCAGAACCGCTGCCCTATGACCTTCCATTGGGAAATTATGATCCTTCATAGGTTTTGGAAGTTTTAGCTACAAACACCCAGGAGAGGAGGATAAGGCTCATCCCGGGGCCGAAAACAGGGTGACCAACCAAGGGGTTAAAAGACTTGTGTAAGGCCATGTACTCCCTTTGTCATGCTTGCTGTTCAGGAACAGGAACGAGCTGGCAGCCCATGCACCCATGCGGCCCAGCACACACGGTCGAACATGAAACCGGTATTTGACATAACTCATCTGCTTATATCTTTTGCACTTCACCTGTATTTGCATTTCTGACCATCGTATATATGTATAACCATTGGGTATATAGTGTATTGCCTAGAATGCCCTTAAGACGATTAAATATATAATTTAACATTGGGCTGCTCTTTTATCGGGTGTCTGGAGGTGTCTGTGTAAGGCTAGTTTCACATTTGCGTTTAAATCCGCAGCGTTTAAAACGCATCCGCAAGGGCTGGAAAAAACGCATATAAACGCGGCGTTTTTTTAGACGCATGCGGTTAAAAAAACGCCGCGTTTATATGCGTTTTTTCCTGCGTTTGCGTTTTTGGTGCACATGATGAGAAATTTCACAAGAGAAAAATCAAGATAGCCAGACACCGCCAAAGGGACTACAGAGGGCGTGTATTATGGGATCTCTATATATAGACCCTAGGGCTACTGAAGTCTTAAGAGTTTGCTACTGTATCCTGTGTCATGATGGATCTTCGCATGGAGAGCTTTTATTTCAACCTGGATTTAAGCATCAAGCTGTTTCTTGCCTGTGCTTTTGCTTGGGAGCAAGACAGAAATCACGAGAGATGGAGAAGGAGACAACGTAGGCATTTTTGGAGACACCCCATTATCGAACTATGTGAGAGCCGTGGAGCCTATCACACACTGTATGCCAAGCTTAATGCCAACCCGGAGAAATTCCAGGAATACACAAGGCTGTCGCAAGACTCCTTCCGGGATTTGCTTGCTCGTGTCCAAGGAGCCATACGGCGACAGGACACCCAGCTCCGTAGAGCGATTCCACCGGAGGAACGTCTGCTGGTTACATTAAGGTACGTTCCAAATCTAAACCAATGACAGTCCAAATTTTGTGTTTTCTGACATGTACAGTATGTTTTGGGTATTTTCCTTTCTTTCTTTAGCGTAACCACACCATAAATAGAATAGATTGTAATGTTTTTTGGGTTTGATTTTCTTACAGATTTCTGGCAACCGGAGAGAGTTTATCTTCCCTCCACTTCCAATACCGGCTTGGAATATCCACCCTGTCCGGAATAGTTGCGGACACCTGCCGGGCTTTGTGGAATGTACTCTGGGATGAGTTTATACCCCTACCCACATTGGACATGTGGCTTGAAATTGCGGAAAAATTCTGGAGTGTGTGTGATTTCCCCAACTGTTTAGGAGCGCTGGATGGAAAGCACATTCGCATTATCAAACCAACCAGAACAGGATCGGAGTACTTCAATTACAAAAAATATTTTTCTGTTGTGCTCATGGCAATAGCCGATGCGGACTGTCGCTTCATCGCCGTGGACATTGGAGCTTTTGGCCATGGCAACGATTCCCAGACTTTCAAGAACTCGGATATGGGCCGCCGTGTGTATGGCAAAAATTTCAATTTTCCCCCGCCACAACCTCTCCCCAACACTCAAGGTCTATCGATGCCATTTGTTATGGTTGGGGATGAGGCCTTTCAGATGTGTGAAAACCTACTGAAGCCCTATTCCAGTCGGGACTTGAACCACACTAGAAGGATCTTTAACTACAGACTGACCAGGGCCCGAAGAACAGTAGAGTGTACCTTTGGCATTCTGGTCTCTAAATGGCGCATTCTTGCATCAGCCATAAATCTAAAAGTGGAAACAGTCGACAAGGTGGTCAAAGCCTGTGTGGTTCTGCACAATTATATAATGGCTAAGGAGCAACCCAACATTGAACTGGATGAACCAGTTGCACACCCACTGCCCGATTTCCAGCATCACCCGCTGCAGTCAACTGCAGCAGTTGGTCACATGCGGGACCAATTTGCTGCCTTTTTTGATTCAGATATTGGACGTGTGTCATGGCAGGACAATGCTGTGTAAATGTCCTGTTGTAATTAGATCTGTACCAGTAATTTTCTGATATGAAAATAATATTTCTCATTAATAAACTTTATTTTTGGTTGTGTTGACCGTGTCTCCTATCTTTTTCCTCTACAAACCAAGGCTGTCCTAAAACTGGCAGTATTTGATCTGTATTTAATATCAGTTTTTGTAATCCAAAACCAGGAGTGGGTGATAAAGGCAGAGGTGCTAGTTATTATGTTAATATCATAATTTACCTCTAATTGTTCCACTCCTTTTTTTGGCTTACAAATACTGATATAAAACACTGGCCATATACAGCTAGTGTTATGGCAGCCATGTTGCTTTATTGGTAAGCTTGCTGACGTCATTGCGTCCTGATTCTGTTCTGCTGTATCCATTGGAGACAGACTGAAGAGACAATGACTGTCACACTAAAGAGATCTATACTCATCAAGTCAGGTGTCAGAAATAATGAATTCATGATGCACATATAACAACAGCCTCATGAATTCACTATTTCTGACACCTGTGCAGGTGAGCATAGATATGCAGTATGTGACCACCATTGTCCCTTCAATTTGTGTGTAATAGATTATGTATAAAGAAGAGAAAATGGTGGTTATACAAGGCAGTTCTCTACTCACCAGGTCAGGTGTCCTAACTAATGAGTTTTTTGACACCTGACCTGTTCAGTAGAGGTCTGCACTGTATTTCCACCATTTTCTCTTCAGACTGCCACACTAGTCACAGACAAGAAGAGATTATGGAGGTAATACATCTAATATTTTTTGGCCCACCTCATATCTGTATACTAAAGACACACAAAGCTGCAGTCTTTTTTTTTTATAACTACTGGAGATATGATGTGGCCCAAAAAGTAAGTGTGTGGCGAAGTTTCTTAGTTGGCGCACTGTGTGTGTTGCCGGCGGCGGAAGACACAATAAACCAAACATAATTGTGGCAAATCAAATTTTTTTTATTTTTTAACAACCAAAAAAATTATTTACTGCGCCGGCTTGGGGTAGAGTGATGTAAACGGGGGGTGTGAAGCACTGAGGCCTGGCTAACCGTGGACGACGCAGAGGTGGCAGGAGAAGGGGCAATGAAACTAGAAGGGTCTGGAAGTTCGGGGATGGGGCTTGACACATGAGAGGCTTGAGACGCACTGGAAGGGTGAGACAAACCTGACATTACAGACACATTGGGAGGTGAGGGGGGGGAGGAATGCTAAGAGTCCTCTGTTTTTTTTTGTGTGTTTTTTTTTGGTTTGCCTGGTTTTGGGAAGTCTTGGTGGGCTCATATGGCGTGGCGTGGTGGTGGGTGACCTGTCAGGGTCCGGCTGCACTGTGTCAGAGTCCATAGTGCTCATAGATCGTGCAGCCATGCCAGAGTCCATAGTGCTCGTAGAGCGTGCAGCCATGCCAGAGTCCATAGTGCTCGTAGAGCGTGCAGCCATGCCAGAGTCCATAGCGCTTGTAGAGCGGAAGACCATGCCAGGGTCCTGCTGCATCGTGGTGGTGGCGGTACGTAAGGCCATGCCAGGGTCCTGCTGCATCGCGGTGGTGGCGGTATGGAAGGCCATGCCAGGGTCCTGCTGCATCGTGGTGGTGCCTGTCATGGTTCCCAATGGCAAGGGAACGTAAGAAACAAATAAGTAACGAACGAGCTCTCGGGTGATGGAAACTCGAGTTGACCGTGAGCTAAATCTACCACACAACTAACAGTAGCCAGGGAGCATACCTACGGCTTCCTATATGCCACGCGCCAGCCGGAGGACTAACTACGCCTGGTAGAGGAAGAAACAGACCTGGCTTACCTCTAGGGAAATACCCCAAAAGATGATAGCAGCCCCCCACATGTAATAACGGTGAATTAAGAGGAAAAGACATACACAGTATGAAAGTAGATTTAGCAAAGAGAGGTCCACTTACTAGATAGCAGAAGGATACAAAAGAGGACTTCACGGTCAACTGAAAACCCTTTCAAAAACCATCCTGAAATTACTTTAAGACTCCTGTGTCAACTCATGACACAGGAGTGGCAATTTCAGCCCGCAAGAGCTTCCAGCTACAGAGAATTACAAAAACTGCAAACTGGACAAAAGGTACAAAACAAAAGGACAAAGTCCACTTAGCTGATCAGCAGACTAGTAGCAGGAACATGCAACCGAAGGCTCTGGTTACAAAGATGACCGGCAAGGAAATGACTGGAGAGCAAGGCTAAATAGGAAACTCCCAAACACTGATGGAAGCAGGTGAACAGAAGAAGCAAAGTGCAAACAAGTCACCAGTACCACCAGCAACCACCAGGGGAGCCCAAAAAGCGGATACACAACAGGTGCCGGAACGGAAGGCCATGCCAGGGTCCTGCCGCATCGTGGTGTCAGTGGAGGAGGTCCAAGCAGGAGCAGCGGTTGTCATGGTGGTGGCAGTGGTATGTCCAACTGCACTCGGCATGGTAGTGGCGCTGTAGTGGTGTCCGGCTGTGGAAGGAATTGAGGTGGCCGTGCAGTGGGATGCAGCAGAGGTCGGCATTGAGGTCAATCATGACAGTGAAGGCACAGGTGGATATGCTGCCACTGTCTGCTGGAAATACCGACTCTGCTGCATAGCCTGCACGTAAGCAGCATTGCAGGCCTGCATGACCCTCAGCTGGAGATCAGGAGTAAGGTGTTCTGACATGCCCTGCTCAATTTGGTTAAAAAAATGATGTGCTGGCCTCTGGAGGTCGGCTTTCACTTGATCAAGGCTTTTGCTGACCTCCTGGATACGTGCATTCAAGAGGCTATGTGAAACATCCATTCGGTCACCCAAAGCCTTGATTGCTTCGTGTAAAACCGAGCTCAAGTGCAAAAACTCGGGCATGAGTGACCTGTCCGAAGCCCTCTGCCGCTGCCGGGAGGAGCCCCCAAAAAAAGGGGCAGTGGAAGAGGACTGCGAAAGGGGAAGACCTGATGGACCAGCTCCCTGGTCTCCAGTTAGTGTGGAAGGCCCACTTGCTGCTGCGCTGCTGGATGGCTGGGACGGGTCCGTGGCTGTCGGATGAAGGACCGCTCCAGAACCTGGGCCAACAGTAGTGCTGTATGTGCTGTTAAAAAAGGAAAAAAAAAATTAATACCAAATATTAACCAGACGCAAAATCCTGTGGAATATAAAAATACAGATTAGGGCAATACAATACAACCTAATGCACGTGATAAATACTTACGTTCTCTGGGCAAGGACCGGTCTTAAAAATGCCAGAACTCGATGGTATTTGTATCTTCTGATCCTTGCTCCTGAACCACTGGGAACATGGCTCTCTTGATGCAGGTCCTTGTTGAAGCGGTCCTTCATCGAACGCCAACGTGTTTTAACTTTGGCCACTGTTAAAAAAAAAAATAAATTGTGGTCAGAAAAAGGACTTTTGGCCGTGCTTGTTATGATTCTGAGGCAGAAACAAGAGTGGACCCCCTGGACCGTGGAAGGCGACCCTCCGGACGAGCTAGCCTGGTGTAGCCAACCCCTATACAGGGATCGTTAGGGAGCAGGCCCGGAGATAATCAAACCACGGTAGCAGGCACCAGGAGAGACGGCTCTTGGTAGAAAAATAAACAAAGGAGAGGACTAGGCAGGAATACTAAGGAGCGAGGAGGATGGAAACCTGGAGGAATGGGAAGGGACGGAGCAGAGGGAAAACAGAGGCAGGTAGGAACTGAGGGAAGCAGGGGGAGAAGGTAAACCGAGATGAGACTGAGGATAGGGAACTAGAGGAAGGAGGAACGAGAACTGAACCAGCACGGAGGTACAGAGCTAGGCAACAGAGACGTAGGAGGCCAGAGACAAAAGCAAAAGCTAAAGACACTCAGGCACCTCCTAGCAGGGGAGGTGGCCTGATATACCGTGAGGTCCACAGGGATAGGTTGCTGGAGTCCAAGTGGAGCAAAACATCCGGCGCTGAAACCTGGAACCAGGAGGAGGAACTAGCGTCGAATCCTGCGCGCCTGCGCAGAAGCAGACATCCGACGGTGCGGTGAAGGCGCGCGCCGAGGACGAGCATGCCGCTGACCGGAAGCAGGAAGTGTGGCAACGGGGGAAGGAGACGCAGCGGTGAACGGGACAGTGCGCTGGGACACAGGAGAGGAGCGAGCGCTGAGAACGGGAGCGGCAGCGGAAGCAGCATGTCGGGAGGCAGAAATGGAGCGGTAAGTATGAGTAGTAACAGTACCCCCTTCTTTAAAATCCCCATTCTTGAATTTGGCGAGAAATTTTTTAAGAAGACGAGGTGCATTGATATTCTCTAAAGGTTCCCACGATCTTTCCTCAGGACCAAACCCCTTCCAATCCACCAGAAAAAAACTCTTTTCCACGAACTTTCTTCTTGGCTAAAATATCCCTCACCTCAAAAATGTTATTGGCATGGAGAGGCTGCGGAGAGACACAGGGAGAAGAATGGAAGCGGTTTAGAATGACAGGTTTGAGCAGGGATACATGAAAGGTATTGGGAATACGGAGCGAGGCAGGCAACCTCAGCTTGTAGGCGACTTCGTTGACCCGACTCAGAACTTCAAAGGGCCCAATGTAACGAGGACCAAGTTTGTAGGAAGGAATTTTGAGCCTAATGTAACGTGAGGCGAGCCAAACTTTATCGCCAGGCAAAAATGGAGAAGAGTCTAAACGTCTCTTGTCAGCATGAATCTTCATTTTGACAGACGCCATCTCGAGAGCCTTTTTAACCTTAGTCCATATTGCAGAGAAATTTGAAGTCAAAGAGTCTGCGGCTTGTACTCCAGTAGTGAAAGAAATCGGAAGAGGCATATTCGGATGTTGACCAAAAACAACAAAAAAAGGAGATTTAGCTGAAGACTCATTAGAGTGGTTGTTATAGGCAAATTCGGCCCAAGGCAGAAGACTTACCCAATCATCGTGATGAGAATTAATGAAGTGTCGAAGATAGGCAGCCACAATCTGGTTAGTTCGTTCAGCTTGACCATTAGTCTGGGGGTGATAGGCAGAAGAAAAATCTAGAGATACCTTCAAATGCTTGCATAGCGCCCTCCAAAAACGAGACGTAAACTGAACTCCTCGGTCAGACACGATGTTTTGAGGAAACCCGTGAAGTTTGAAGATGGTTGAAATGAAGATCCTCGCCAACTCTGGAGCCGTGGGAAGTCCAGGCAAGGGAATGAAGTGAGCCATCTTGGAGAACCGATCCACCATCGTAAGTATGACTGTGAAATTTGAAGATTTTGGCAAATCGGTAATGAAGTCCATGGCGATGTGTTGCCACGGACTGGAAGGCACTGGAAGAGGAAGCAACCCTCCACGAGGTAACTATCTTGGCACTTTGCATTTCGCACAAGAGGGACATGAGGCGACAAACTCCTCGATATCTTGTCGTAACGAAGGCCACCAATAGTATCGGGAGACGAGAAGGAGAGTTTTCTTAACTCCGGCGTGACCAGCCAATTTAGAGGAATGTCCCCAACGCAGTACTGTTTCTCTGTCGTTTTCAGTGACTAAAGTCTTACCCGGAGGAGGACAGATCACCCTTAAAGGAGCTACAGTGACGATCTTACTGGGATCCATGATATGTGCCGGCTCCTCGTTGAAGTCCTCAGGCTGCGAAAGTCTGGACAGAGCGTCTGCTTTGACATTTTTGTCACCTGGCCGAAAACGAAGCTCGAAGTCGAAACGAGCAAAGAACAGGGACCATCGAGCCTGCCGAGGATTAAGCCTGTGCGCGGTTTGAAGGTAGGCCAAGTTCTTGTGGTCAGAAAAAAATCACAAAAGGATGAACGGCTCCTTCTAGAAGATGTCTCCACTCCTCGAGAGCCAACTTTATGGCCAAGAGTTCTCGGTCCCCAATGGTATAATTTCGCTCCGAGGCCGAAAAAGTTTTGGAGAAGAAGCCGCAGGGGACCAGTCGACCTGTAGAGGTTCTTTGGGAAAGCACCGCTCCGGCACCTGTGGCAGAGGCATCCACCTCGAGAACGAATGGTTTATTAATTTCAGGACGATGTAGAACTGGGGCGGAGGAGAAAGACTGCTTCAGAAGCAAAAAGGCTTTTTCGGTCTCAGGAGTCCATGTTTTTGAGTTGGTCCCTTTATGGGTGAGAGCAGTGAGCGGCCGCACTACAGAAGAGAAATGTGAAATAAATTGCCTGTAGTAGTTGGCGAACCCTAGAAACCGTTGGATGGCTTTAGTTCCACAGGGACGTGGCCAATTGAGAATGGCGCTCACCTTCTCTGGATCCATTTTAAGGCCGGTGTCCGAAATGATGTATCCTAGAAAGGGCAAGGAAGTTTGCTCGAAGAGGCACTTCTCATACTTGGCGTAAAGACGATTCTCTCGTAAACGTTGCAGAACTAGACGAACGCTTCTTCTGTGAGAAGGTAGATCTACCGAAAAAATCAGGATGTCGTCTAAATACACCACCACACAGGAATAAAGAAGGTCTCGAAAGATGTCATTCACGAATTCTTGGAAGACTGCGGGAGCATTACTGAGTCCAAAGGGCATGACTAGGTATTCGTAATGCCCGTCCCGGGTGTTAAAGGCAGTCTTCCATTCATCGCCAGAGCGAATTCGAACAAGGTTGTAGGCTCCCCGTAGATCTAGCTTCGTAAAGATTCGCGCCCCTCTTAGTCGGTCGAAGAGCTCTGGAATAAGGGGCAGAGGATACTTATTCTTGACCGTAATGTTGTTCAAACCCCGGTAATCAATGCAGGGTCGAAGAGATCCATCTTTCTTCTTGACAAAGAAAAACCCCGCACCAGCAGGGGAAGAAGATTTTCGAATGAATCCTCTAGATAGATTCTCTTGGACGTAATCGGACATAGCCTTGGTCTCGGCGGGAGATAGCGGGTAGATTCTCCCTCTGGGAGGGGTGGAACCAGGCAGAAGCTCGATCGGGCAATCATAGGGCCGGTGCGGAGGTAGAGTTTCAGCCTCCTTTTTATCGAAGACATCCAAGAAGGACCAGTATGGAGTTGGTAGTCCGGAGGGAATGGAGTCAGCTGGAAGCGGAGCTACAGGACAAACTGGAAGAAGACATTGGCTTTGACATGTGGATCCCCAACGAAGCACATCACCCGAGCGCCAGTCCAGAGTAGGTTCGTGCGTGCGGAGCCAAGGTAGACCTAGAAGCAGAGCATGGGTTAGATTAAGTAAAACGTAGAGAGTAATCTTCTCACGATGGAGAGCCCCGATACGCAGTTCGATCTCTTCCGTAACCAAAGTGATGGCATCTTGCAAGGGTTTTCCATCCACGGAGGAAATCAAACGAGGAGGATCCAAAGAAAGAACTGGAATGCGAAGCCTCCGAACCGCCTCAAGACTGATAAAATTGCCTGCCGCACCCGAATCCACATACGCGAGCTCAGAAAAGCGTTTTTGATTGAGAATAAGTAAAACAGACAAAAACAAAGGTTGAGAGGAGTCAAAGTCACCTAGGGAGGCCTCTCTTACCTGTCCTAGGCGGAGGAGTTTTCCGGCCTCTCAGGACATGCCCGTAGTAAGTGTGAGGCGCTACCACAGTAAAAGCAGAGACCCTGGGAACGTCTCTCCCGACGACGTTGCTCTGCCATCTTGACTCGGTCGACCTGCATGGGTTCCGGTACGGATGCTGTAGGTGACGAAGAAAGCTTAGGACTCCCTGACCTGCGGAGAGATGGTAGAGGGCGAACAGACCTCCTCTCTCTAGCGGACTCTCGTGATCGCTCTTGAAAGCGAAGATCAATGCGCGTAGAGAGGGATATGAGGTCCTCTAAAGAGGTTGGGGTATCTCGTCCAGCCAACTCATCCTTAATTCGACTGGACAGGCCCCGCCAGAAGGCGCCAACCAAGGCCTCGTTATTCCACCCTAATTCAGAGGCCAGGGTTCGGAAGCGAATGGCATACTGGCCAACAGATTGAGAGCCCTGCTGAAGATTGAAAAGCGACTCAGTTGTGGAAGCTAAGCGTCCGGGCTCGTCGAAAACCCTACGGAAGGTCTCTAAAAAGGAGGCCAATTGAGAGACTACGGGATCATCCCACTCCCACAGAGGATTGACCCAGGACAAAGCCTCTCCCTCCAAATGAGACACTATAAAAGCCACCTTGGCTCGGTCAGTGGGATACTGCTGGGGAAGGAGCTCGAAGTGGAGGTGACACTGGTTTAGAAATCCCCTACAGAGTTTGGGATCCCCGTTATACCTCGGCGGCTTGCCAAGGCGAGGTGGCGGATGAGGCGAGGAAGAAGAATTAGGGTCCTGTGGAGCCGGAGCGGAAGCCGCGGAGACAGACTGCAAATTAAATAGATGATCGTCTATGGAGGCCATATAGGATAGCATACGTGCTTGCGTATCACGCTGTTGGGAAAGTTCCTGCTGCAAACCCGCAATTTGATTAGCATTACCCGGGTCGGCGGTCTGTATAGCAGACAGGCGGGACTCCATGTTTTTCATAAAGGACATCATGCGCTGTTGGTTGTCGCGCAAGTGCGCCAGCTCCTTCTGAGCGGAGAACGTGGCACCTGCGGGGTCCATGGCCTGAGTGTGCTGTTATGATTCTGAGGCAGAAACAAGAGTGGACCCTCTGGACTGTGGAAGGCGACCCTCCGGACGAGCTAGCCTGGTGTAGCCAACCCCTATACAGGGATCGTTAGGGAGCAGGCCCGGAGATAACCAAACCACGGTAGCAGGCACCAGGAGAGACGGCTCTTGGTAGAAAAATAAACAAAGGAGAGGACTAGGCAGGAATACTAAGGAGCGAGGAGGATGGAAACCTGGAGGAATGGGAAGGGACGGAGCAGAGGGAAAACAGAGGCAGGTAGGAACTGAGGGAAGCAGGGGGAGAAGGTAAACCGAGATGAGACTGAGGATAGGGAACTAGAGGAAGGAGGAACGAGAACTGAACCAGCACGGAGGTACAGAGCTAGGCAACAGAGACGTAGGAGGCCAGAGACAAAAGCAAAAGCTAAAGACACTCAGGCACCTCCTAGCAGGGGAGGTGGCCTGATATACCGTGAGGTCCACAGGGATAGGTTGCTGGAGTCCAAGTGGAGCAAAACATCCGGCGCTGAAACCTGGAACCAGGAGGAGGAACTAGCGTCGAATCCTGCGCGCCTGCGCAGAAGCAGACATCCGACGGTGCGGTGAAGGCGCGCGCCGAGGACGAGCATGCCGCTGACCGGAAGCAGGAAGTGCGGCAACGGGGGAAGGAGACGCAGCGGTGAACGGGACAGTGCGCTGGGACCCAGGAGAGGAGCGAGCGCTGAGAACGGGAGCGGCAGCGGAAGCAGCATGTCGGGAGGCAGAAATGGAGCGGTAAGTATGAGTAGTAACAGTGCTCACACAACTGTGTGTGATGACAGAAACTCCTGAGAGTTTCTTTCATCACACACAGTCGAGTGAGCACGGCCAAGGTCTCTGCTGCTTCACACTGCAGTGCAATACTTACCAAATGCATTTCGGACCCGTGTCGAGGCATTGTCCCAGCCATCCCACATCTCTTTGGCCACCTCATTCCATAAGCGCCGGATCGTGACGTTGTTTGAGTGCAGTGGATCCCGGGTGTCCCACAACGGGACTCGCTCCTGGACCAGGGAGATGAGGAGGTCATTCTCAATAAGATCATCCTCCCGTTGTGAAACCTAAAAATTAAATAAAGTCATTAAAGTTTGCTCAATTAACATAAGGAAAAGATAGAAAAAAGATGCTGAGAAATGGCATGAATAGGAAAGTCAACATACAAAAGGATTCCAGAAGAAAAAAGTAAAGAAATAGGAATGGAAAGAAAGGAAGATTCAAGAATATTACACTGAGGATACAGTAAACAGTCAGCCTTGTATACGTACCCGCTGCCGTCTTTCCACCGGACCTTGACTCCGCTGCTCCTGCCCTGTCTCTGCCGCAGTAGAAGAACAGCTCTAAAAAAAAGAAAAATTCAAATTGTCACATGTGTAGATGTGACAGTGAATACTTACCAATCTGACGAGGCAAGTACTCACCTCACTGACATGCTCGACTTCCGACGGCCCAGGATGAAACTCCTCACCAGAAGAAGAACAAGAAGACATTCTGATGCATGTAGAAAGAAAGAAATGCAAGAAATTAGGACATGTAGAGAAAGAAAATAGAAAATAAAGGCATTGGCTAGGATATACTCACATTATTAGAGGCTTGTTTTCTCAAAGGTGCTGTTGTCTGTATGCTCTGCTTGGCTGTCCGCTGTGGTCCGTCTGCTCTGCTTGGCTGTCTGCTGAGAAGTGACCTGCAACTGTCCACACCCTCCCTTTATCACCTTGATGGTGGGGGGTGGCTTATCAGAGTCTAGACATGTTTTTCTCTTGTGGAACGCATGCGTTCATGAACGCAACCAAACGCATGTGCTTGTAAACGCATGCGTTCATATAGACAGCAATGCGTTTTTTTGTCGCAATCCTTGCGCAATCGACCGCATGCGTTTCCAGGCAGCAAATTGACGCCTCTAAAAATTACTACATGTTGCATTTCCGCACCAAGCCGCAAACGATGAAACGACGCATGCGTCGTCAAACGCGGCAAAACGCGAACAAACAAAAACGCATGCGTCCCTAATGTTAAATATAGGAATACACAACGCATGCGGATATATGCGGTACAAACGCTGCGGACACAACCGTAAATGTGAAACCAGCCTTAAACTGTGCCAAGCTGATATATGTTGCCAGGGGGTGCGGAATGCCACATTGATGCAAGTGTGAAGACCGTACCGCGTGATCCCTCCGACGTTTGGCTGTTTTTAGTGATCCCCCACTCTTCTTCTACCAGCGTCACTGGGTTGGTCCCTGCTTTCTCTGTTTTTATGACCCATGAGAGGAACTTGCTATATAGGCCCATTGACCTAGATAGGTTTTTGGCCTGAATTAATTATGTTTATTGCATCATGAATACCTACTATATTTGACTCTTACAGTATGTACTAATTTGAGATTTATAGGTTCAGTTACCTCACCTTAATAAATTGATCTTGTGTTATGTATGGAGTGTTTGTATATATATTGGCCTTTCGAGTGGTTGCTATGTGCTGTGAGAAAGATCCACACTAGGATCGAAACGCGTTGCTTGTCCGCCAGTGCCTGGTGTGCCTATCCACATGTAAAGAGGACACTGACATCTGTCATGTTTTAATTTTTGGAAGAATAAACAAATTGTTTTAGGAGCTGGAACGCCTACCTTCGTATGTTGCTATGTGCTCCCTATACTTATGGGTGGGAGCGCTGGTGCAAAAAGCCTCCTGAAATCATAAAATCGCTGAATGATATTGGAAGGAGCTGGAAAAAAATCACCATAGGAGAAAACATACTTGGCGCATGCGCACAGTTGCTTTCCAAAAGAATAGAGGGGAGTAACCTAATTAACACGCCATAGGATACTCGGCGCATGAGTGAGATGAACCACTCGTGCACGGGATGAACCGCACCTGTGTTCCATTAACACACTAATGCCTCGAAATGAAGGGGCGGCGGTGAGGTTTGAGTATGACGGATATTGGCTCTGTGACTCACGCAGATGGGCACCATTCCCACGTCTCTGACCCTCTTTTTGATGATATAAGATAAGTCCTGTTTTCTTTATATGGACCTATGCCAGTATGTTCTCCTGATGAACTGCTTGATGGGGAAACGTGTCGAGTATATGCAAACTGAGCTTATCGTGTCTGAGATATAATAATAGTAGTAAGGGAATCCTAAAACAGTTACATTGACTTATAAATCTGGGGGATGTGTGCAATAATGATATGCAATTTGCCTATCAATGCGCACGGAAGCCCTCTTGGGGTGTGAACATGAAGGCACCTCTTTTTTGGTCTAAGGATCTTAATGCTCTATTTACTTTATTTGGGATTATGTGCAATATTTATTGACTACATCGGCCTGTACCTCTATAATCTCTTTGTTGCGGTATACTGATCTACTATATAAAAATATGGGAGAGATTATCTTTGTGTATATACCTTTTTGATATTATATATACCGCATTCTGGAATTGTGCTACTTTCCCTTCTAATAGAGTGCACATACCATATGATATATCAGAATTAGGATACTACGTTGATCTGATTATAATTATATGGTACTTTATTGCGGATTCCTCTGCACCCTATATATCTTTTCAGCAGTGTCATCTCGGGAGAGGGAGGCATAGCCACTGTTCAGGTTTAGAGTGCCAACCTCTTCATGTAGTCAGGGAGACCTCTTCATGTAGGCAGGGAGATGCCAATGAAATACTAGGGTGATTTTTTCCTCCCTCCTCAAAATACAAACAAAATATTTGATTGCTGGAGTCATGACTATAATTGTTTTTACTTATGTACTTATATAAAAATCTTTTATTAGCAGTATTAATAAAGGTTATGTTTTATATGATTTATCTAAAAAATTGGGTGCTTTATTCGGTGATTCACTAAATCTTTTAATTTTCCCATTATCTTGGTTAGGATCCACAAATCAGTAACCAGTGCAGTGGCACACAGCTCTGTGATTGGGTTTTCCACCATAGAAATCTCTGTGGAAGATCCAGTTTTATCTCCCTCTGGGTTGGCTTTTCTCCTCAAACAGTTGATCGCATTTTATATTATTAACAGGAGCTTCCCAACTTTTCATTTTAATCGTTTTCCTTAAATGTTTTAATGATTTTTTTTTATAGGTTTAACCCCTTTACCCCCAAGGGTGGTTTGCACGTTAATGACCAGGCCAATTTTTACAATTCTGACCACTGTCCCTTTATGAGGTTATAACTCTGGAATGCTTCAATGTATCCCGGTGATTCTGACAATGTTTTCTCGTGACATATTGTACTTCATGATAGTGGTAAAATTTATTTGATATTACCTGAGTTTATTTGTGAAAAAAAGGATATTTGGTGAAAATTTTGAAAATTTCGCAATTTTCCAACTTTGAATTTTTATGCAATTAAATCACAGATCTATGTCACACAAAATACTTAATAAGTAACATTTCCCACATGTCTACTTTACATCAGCACAATTTTGGAACCAAGATTTTTTTTTGCTAGGGAGTCATAAGGGTTAAAAGTTGACCAGCAATTTCTCATTTTTACAACACCATTTTTTTTTAGGGACCACATCTCATTTGAAGTCATTTTGAGGGGTCTATATGATAGAAAATAACCAAGTGTGACACCATTCTAAAAACTGCACCCCTCAAGGTGCTCAAAACCACATTCAAGAATTTTATTAACCCTTCAGGTGTTTCACAGGAATTTTTGGAATGTTTAAATAAAAATGAACATTTAACTTTTTTTCACAAAAAAATGTACTTCAGCTTCAATTTGTTTTATTTTCCCAAGGGTAAGAGAAGAAATTGGACCCCAAAACTTGTTGTACAATTTGTCCTGAGTACGTTGATACCCCCTAAGGAACTTATCTAGATGTGTGGTGAGCACTTTGACCCATCAAGTGCTTCACAGAAGTTTATAATGCAGAGCCGTAAAAATAAAAAATCATATTTTTTCACAAAAATGATCTTTTCGCCCCCAATTATTTATTTTCCCAAGAGTAAAAGAAGAAATTGGACCCCAAACGTTGTTGTACAATTTGTCCTGAGTAAGCTGATACCCCATATGTGGGGGTAAACCACTGTTTTGGCGCATGGCAGAGCTCGGAAGGGAAGGAGCGCCATTTGACTTTTCAATGCAAAATTGACTGGAATAGAGATGGGACGCCATGTTGCGTTTAGAAATCCACTGATGTGCCTAAACATTAAAACCCCCCACAAGTGACACCATTTTGGAAAGTAGCCCCCTAAGGAACTCATCTAGATGTGTTGTGAGAGCTTTGAACCCCCAAGTGTTTCACTACAGTTTATAACGCAGAGCCGTGAAAATAAAAATTCCTTTTTTTTCCCACGAAAATTATTTTTTAGCCCCCAGTTTTGTATTTTTTCCAAGGGTAACAGGAGAAATTGGACCCAAAAGTTGTTGTCCAATTTGTCCTGAGTACGCTGATACCCCATATGTGGGGGGAACCACCGTTTGAGCTCATGGCAGAGCTCGGAAGGGAAGGAGAATCATTTGGAATGCAGACTTAGATGGATTGGTCTGCAGGCGTCACATTGCGTTTGCAGAGCCCCTAATGTACCTAAACAGTAGAAACCCCCCACAAGTGACCCCATATTGGAAACTAGACCCCCCAAGGAACTTATCTAGATGTGTTGTGAGAACTTTGAACCCCCAAGTGTTTCACTACAGTTTATAACGCAGAGCCGTGAAAATAAAAAATCCTTTTTTTTTTCCACAAAAAATATTTTTTAGCCCCCAGTTTTGTATTTTCCCAAGGGTAACAGGAGAAATTGGACCCCAAGAGTTGTTGTCCAATGTGTCCTGAGTACGCTGATACCCCATATGTTGGGGTAAACCCGTTTGGGCGCACGGGAGAGCTCGGAAGGGAAGGAGCACTGTTTTACTTTTTCAACGCAGAATTGGCTGGAATTGAGATGGGACACCATGTCGCGTTTGGAGAGCCCCTGATGTGCCTAAACAGTGGAAATACCCCAATTATAACTGAAACCCTAATCCAAACACATCCCTAACCCTAATCCCAACAGTAACCCTAACCACACCCATAACCCTGACACACCCCTAACCCTAATCCCAACCCTATTCCCCAACCGTAAATGTAATCCAAACCCTAACTTTAGCCCCAATCCTAACTGTAGCCTTAACCCTAGCCCCAACCCTAAACCTAGCCCTAACCCTAGCCCTTACCCTAACCCTAGCCCTAACCCTAGCCCTAACCCTAACCCTAATGGGAAAATGGAAATACATTTTTTAAATTTTTTAATTTTTCCCTAACTAAGGGGGTGATGAACGGGGGTTTGATTTACTTTTATAGTGGGTTTTTTAGCGGACTTTTATGATTGGCAGCCATCACACACTGAAAGACGCTTTTTATTGCAAAAAATATTTTTTGCGTTACCACATTTTGAGAGCTATAATTTTTCCATATTTTGGTCCACAGAGTCATGTGAGGTCTTGTTTTTTGCGGGACGAGTTGACGTTTTTATTGGTAACAATTTCGGGCACGTGACATTTTTTGATCGCTTTTATTCCGATTTTTGTGAGGCAGAATGACCAAAAACAAGCTATTCATGAATTTGTTTTGGGGGAGGCGTTTATACCGATCCGCGTTTGGTAAAATGGATAAAGCAGTTTTATTCTACTCGTCAGTACGATTACAGCGATACCTCATTTATATCATTTTTTTATGTTTTGCCGCTTTTATACGATAAAAACTATTTTATAGAAAAAATAATTATTTTTGCATCACTTTATTCTGAGGACTATAACTTTTTTATTTTTTCGCTGATGATGCTGGATGGCAGCTCGTTTTTTGCGGGACAAGATGACGTTTTCAGCGGTACCATGGTTATTTATATCCGTCTTTTTGATCGCATGTTATTCCACTTTTTGTTTGGCGGTATGATAATAAAGTGTTGTTTTTTGCCTCTCTTTTTTTTTTTTTACGATGTTCACTGAAGGGGTTAACTAGTTGGACAGTTTTATAGGTCGGGTCGTTACGGACGCGGCGATATTAAATATCTGTACTTTTATTGTTTTTCTTTTTAATTTAGATAAATGTATTTATAGGAACAATATATATATATATATATATATATATATATATATATATATATATATATATATATATATATTTTTTTTTTTAATTTTTTTTAGTAATTTTTTTTTACACATGTGAATGTTTTTTTTTGTTACACTATAACATTGCCCCGGGGGGGGGGGGGGGGCATCATGTTATAGTGGAAGATCGTAAATATATGTAAAAGGGGTGCACCCCTATACTGATGATGATATAGGGTGCAAAACCTAGTCTGTAAGGCAAACTAGATACAGCAAAAAAGAGAAAAGACTAGACTAATTATGGTATGCACACCCGAAAATTAAACAAAATCAGAAAACTTTTATTATTACACCTCAAAAAAGACAGACACAGATAAAACCATTTAAAAGGGCCTAAGGTATAGGACCGATAAGCGACACCCCTATATATCACAAATAAAGTATAGTACAACCAAAAAAAAGTTGCAATTATAAGCAAATATGTTTAATAAGCTGAAAGGAGCATAATGCCCCAATAGAACCAAGAACAACAACACAACATAACAATATTGTGCAAACTAGAACCTTTATTGATACAATACAAAAAATGCTAAAAACAACACAGGTGTATGAGGATATAGTGAATGACTACTGTGAACACCATCAGGACATAAGTAAAACAGTACAAGGGTACAATTGTAAAGCCCTATAGCATGGTGATGCAATTAATACTATAAATATTATACCCAATGTGGCAAAACCCCACACAGTGGGAGGAGGGGGCGCTCTGTTATAATCAATGACCAGTGTCTTTAGTGCATGAATATCCTACCATGCCCAGCACCCACCCCTATTGCAGTATGCCCGAGAAAAAAATAATATAATATAAATACTATAGCTACACCATGCGTGGCCAGCTGAGCTTACCCATATGTGTGATGTCCTGAATATGGTGTCCACAAAGAGGCACTCTTGGGGCACTCTTTGTGGACACCATATTCAGGACATCACACATATGGGTAAGCTCAGCTGGCCACGCATGGTGTAGCTATAGTATTTATATTATATTATTTTTTTCTCGGGCATACTGCAATAGGGGTGGGTGCTGGGCATGGTAGGATATTCATGCACTAAAGACACTGGTCATTGATTATAACAGAGCGCCCCCTCCTCCCACTGTGTGGGGTTTTGCCACATTGGGTATAATATTTATAGTATTAATTGCATCACCATGCTATAGGGCTTTACAATTGTACCCTTGTACTGTTTTACTTATGTCCTGATGGTGTTCACAGTAGTCATTCACTATATCCTCATACACCTGTGTTGTTTTTAGCATTTTTTGTATTGTATCAATAAAGGTTCTAGTTTGCACAATATTGTTATGTTGTGTTGTTGTTCTTGGTTCTATTGGGGCATTATGCTCCTTTCAGCTTATTAAACATATATGTTTGGGAGTTTGCCCCTCCCCCTCCTTTCTCAGTGGAGTGCAATGGGCACGTCCTATGGAAGGGATTCTGTTATTTATGAGTACATCCGCAAGATTGGTATTTATTTTGGAATTATAAGCAAATATGCATAATATAATAGGCTGTACAGATATAAATAACAAAATGTCTCTTGCTCATAGGTTAAATAAGTCAAATCTCCTAGTATTGAACCAAAACAAAAAGAATGTCATGACACACAATGTGCTGCAAACATATAGACACATAATTAAAACCCTATAAAATAGGCATGACTATAATGAGTAACAGTGTTATCTAAGCATGCTCAATGCCAGGAAAGCCCAAATACCAATATTCATATCACAATGTTAGGCTTGAATGTAGGCACAGACCCCACCATGATATATACGGCTATACATTAAATAACAGTATTGTCTGAGCATGCTAGGTACCTGGAAAGCCTAAGTCCCAATGTGCACATTACAATATTAGGCTGACACATGAGCATACAAAGCGATCTGACGTGCACTCCTGCAGGCTTACCAGCGCTTGCTCTGAGCAGGCGCTGGTAAGCCACCTCCCTGCAGGACCCGGTAGGCCCCCCGCGGCCATTTTGCATCCGGGCCTGCTGCAGGGAGGAGGAGGTAGGAGACCCTCGGAGCAACGCAATCACATCGCGTTGCTCCGGGGTTCTCAGGGAAGCACGCAGGGAGCCCCCTCCCAGAGCGATGCTTCTGCAGCGCCCCAGAGTCCTGGTTGCTGCAGTAATGTCGCTCTTCCACCAGGGGGAGTGATATTACGTCTGATGGTACTAAAGGAGTTCATCTTTCCAGGTATCACAAAACAGACACCACACTTCACACTCCAGACCACCAGGGGGAGCCATGCTCCTATCTAGTAGGGCACTCCTCACAGAAGGGTAAAACTGGTGGGCTGGATAGAAAGTGAGGGAGAAGCTGACTGGGCTCGGCCCAGGCAAGTCCTGTCAGGCAGACAGGGAGAGAGGAGGAACATCTGAGCTGCAGACAGAGGGTCCCTGTCAGGGGTGGGATCCTGACAGAGGCCTAGCACGAGACAGAAACACACGGAGCTGCGCCTACCCCACATGCGGCAGCATCCTAAGGAAGGACAAGAAAGGAATTGTGTTGCAGGGAGTGAGAAACGAAGTCACAGCACTAGGAGACAACACCAGAAGAAGTTCTGTCCTGTAAGAGGCTGCCTCCTTCTGAGGCGCGTAGCTGGTGGCCGGAATACCAAGGGAGTAATTGACTCTACGCATTACTTCAAAGACTGGCAGGACAGTCAATTCCAAGTTGGCTGCCCGACCTTAAAACCTAAGAAGACACAGTGGCAAATTGTGGGGGTCGGGGCGTCTCTAGGGTCCCTATAAACAAGCCTCAGGCCATCAGTCATACGGGTATGTCCTATCCATACCATCTGGGGGACAGAGAGGAAGAGATAACATCTAGAACATCTACGAAGGTTGTGAGGACTATCCTGTGGTGCTCAGCAGGGAGGTACTACAACACACAGGCGCTAGTAGGAAGGCTACTGATTTCCACCTGGATAAGAGAACTCTGGATTTGCCTTCGGACCAGCCGGACTCTGCCTGCCCTGTGATCTGTACTCTGGACTGCGGATGCTGAAGCCTCCAGTAAAAGGTAAAGAGACTGCAACCTTTGTGTCCTCGTTATTCACTGCGCCTTACATCGTCCACCATCACCACCTACACATCTGGGAAGCCCTGGGGACATACTTCACCTGTGGGAAGGTATACCATCTAGCTGCCATTCCATCACCCCAGCGGACCCCTATGCAGCGTCTGTCACCCTGACCGAGTACCACAGGTGGCGTCACGAACACTAGACAAACGTCACCTTTAATTGGACGCCCCTCAGAAGGGCCACGGACCGGATCAGGCCACTGTGACATCCCCAGAACCGAGAGAGACCCGGTACCGAGTACCCCATTGCCCTTACGCGTGGGGGCGATCCACTTCCCTATACTGCCGGAACACTGCGATCATGTTTGATCGCAGTGTGCCGGGGGTTAATGTGCCAGGGGCGGTCCGTGACCGCTCCTGGCACATAGTGCTGGATGTCAGCTGCGATAGTCAGCTGACACCCAGCCGCAATCGGCCGCACTCCCCCCGTGAGCGCGGCCGATCGCTATGACGTACTATCCCGTCGGTGGTCATACGGGCCCACCTCGACGGGATAGTACTTCACATGTCAGAAAGGGGTTAATAGAATATATATACTGTTCAAAAAAATAAAGGGAACACTAAAATCCCACATCTTAGATATCACTGAATGAAATATTCCGGTTGCAAATTTTTATTCATTACATAGTGGAATGCGTTGAAAACAATAAAACCTAAAAATGATGAATGTAAATCACAACTAATATCCCATGGAGGTCTTGAGTAGGAATTATGCTCAAAATCAAAGTGGAATATCAAATTGCAGGCTGATCCAACTTCAGTGGAAATGCCTCAAGACAAGGAAATGATGCTCAGTACTGTGTGTGGCCTTCACATGCCTGTATGACCACTCTACAATGCCTGGGCATTGTCCTGATGAGGCGGTGGATGTTATATTGAGGGATCTCCTTCCAGACCTGGACTAAAGCATCTGCCAACACCTGGACGGTGCGAGACATGATGTCCCATATGTATTCAATTGGATTCAGGTCTGGGGAATGGGCAGGCCAGTCCATAGCTTCAATGCCTTCATCTTGCAGGAACTGCTGACACACTCCAGCCACAAGAGGTCTGGCATTGTCCTGCATTAGGAGGAACCCAGGGCCAACCACACCAGCATATGGTCTCACAAAGGGTTTGAGGATCTCATCTCGGTACCTAATGGCAGTTAGGCTACCTCTGGCGAGCACATGGAGGGCTGTGCGGCCCTCCAAAGAAATGCCACCCTACACCATTACTGACGCACTGCCAAACCGGTCATGCTGAAGGATGTTGTAGGCAGCAGATCGCTCTCCACGGCGTCTCCACTCTGTCACGTCTGTTAGATGTGCTCAGTGTGAACCTGCTTTCGTCTGTGATCACAGGGCACCAGTGGTGAATTTGCCAATCCTGGTCTGTGGCAAATACCAATCGTCCTGCACGGTGTTCGGCTGTGAGCACAACCCCCATCTGTGGACGTCGGGCACTCAGACCATCCTCATGGAGTCGGTTCCTAACCGTTTGTGCAGACAAATGCACATTTGTGGCCTGCTGGAGGTCATTTTGCAGGGCTCTGACAGTGCTCCTCCTGTTCCTCCTTGCACAAAGGCTGAGGTAGTGGTCCTGCTGCTGGGTTGTTGCCCTCCTACGGCCCCCTCCACATCTCTTGGTGTACTGGCCTGTCTCCTGGCAGCGCCTCCAGCCTCTGGACACTACGCTGACAGACACAGCAAACCTTGCCACAGCTCGCATTGATGTGCCATCCTGGATGAGCTGCCCTACTTGAGCCACTTGTGTGGGTTGTAGAGTCCGTCTCATGCTACCACGAGTGTGAAAGCACAGCCAATATTCAAAAGTGACCAAAACATCAGCCAGAAAGCATTGGTACTGAGATGTGGTCTGTGGTCCCCACCTGCAGAACCACTCCATTATTGAGTATGTCTTGATAATTGCCAATAATTTCCATCTGTTGTCTATTCCATTTGCACAACAGCATGTGATATTGATTGCCAGTGTTGCTTCCTAAGTGGACAATTTGATTTCACAGAAGTTTGATTTACTTGGAGTTATATTCTGTTGTTTAAGTGTTCCCTTTATTTTTTTGAGCAGTGTATATACAAGTACAGACCAAAAGTTTGGACTCACCTTCTCATTTAAAGATTTTTCTGTACTTTCATGACTATGAAAATTGTACATTCACACTGAAGGCATCAAAACTATGAATTAACACATGTGGAATTATATATATAACAAAAAAGTGTGAAACAACTAAAAATATGTCTTATATTCTAGGTTCTTCAAAGTAGCCACCATTTGCTTTGTTGACTGCTTTGCACACTCTTGGCATTCTCTTGATGAGCTTCAAGAGGTAGTCACCAGGAATGGTCTTCCAACAATCTTGAAGGAGTTACCAGAGATGCTTAGCACTTGTTGGCCCTTTTGCCTTCACTCTGCGGTCCAGCTCACCCCAAATCATCTCGATTGGGTTCAGGTCTGGTGACTGTGGCGGCCAGGTCATCTGGCGTAGCACCCCATCACTCTCTTTCTTGGTCAAATAGCCCTTACACAGCCTGGAGGTGTGTTTGGGGTCATTGTCCTGTTGAAAAATAAATGATTGTCCAACTAAACGCAAAGCGGATGGAATAGCATGCCGCTGCAAGATGCTGTGGTAGCCATGCTGGTTCAGTATGCCTTCAATTTTGAATAAATCCCCAACAGTGTCACCAGCAAAGCACCCTCACACCATCACACCTCCTCCTCCATGCGTCACGGTGGGAACCAGGCATGTAGAGTCAATCCGTTCACCGTTTCTGCGTCGCACAAAGACCCGATGGTTGGAACCAAAGATCTCAAATTTGGACTCATCAGACCAAAACACAGATTTCCACTGGTCTAATGTCCGTTCCTTGTGTTCTTTACCCCAAACAAGTCTCTTCTGCTTGTTGCCTGTCTTTAGCAGTGGTTTCCTAGCAGCTATTTTACCATGAAGGCCTGCTGCAAATGGCTCCTCTTAACAGTTGTTGTAGAGATGTGTCTGCTGCTAGAACTTTGTGTGGCATTGACCTGGTCTCTAATCTGAGCCGCTGTTAACCTGCGATTTCTGAGGCTGGTGACTCGGATAATAGAATATAATCCTCAGAAGCAGAGGTGACTCTTGGTCTTCCTTTCCTGGGGCGGTCCTCATGTGAGCCAGTTTCTTTGTAGAGCTTGATGGTTTTTGCCACTGCAGTTGAGGACACTTTCAAAGTTTTCCCCATTTTTTTGACTGACTGACCTTCATTTCTTAAAGTAATGATGGCCACTCATTTTTCTATACTTAGAATTTGTATTATGGCAAGAAAAAATCAGCTAACAGTCTATTCAGTAGGACTATCAGCTGTGTATCCACCAGACTTCTGCACAACACAACTGATGGTCCCAACCCCATTTATAAGGCAAGAAATCCCACTTATTAAACCTGGCAGGGCACACCTGTGAAGTTAAAACAATTCCCGGTGACTACCTCTTGAAGCTCATCAAGAGAATGCCAAGAGTGTGCAAAGCAGTCATCAAAGCAAAAGGTGGCTACTTTGAAGAACCTAGAATATAAGACATAATTTCAGTTGTTTCACACTTTTTTGTTAAGCATATAATTCCACATGAATGTACAATTTCCATAGTCATGAAAATACAGAAAAATCTTTAAATGAGAAGGTGTGTCCAAACTTTAGGTCTGTACTGTGTGTATATATATATATATATATATATATATATATATATATATATATATATATATATATATATATATACACTCACCGGCCACTTTATTAGGTACACCTGTCCAACTTCTTGTTAACACTTAATTTCTAATCAGCCAATCACATGGCGGCAACTCAGTGCATTTAGGCATGTAGACATGGTCAAGACAATCTCCTGCAGTTCAAACCGAGCATCAGTATGGGGAAGAAAGGTGATTTGAGTGCCTTTGAACGTGGCATGGTTGTTGGTGCCAGAAGGGCTGGTCTGAGTATTTCAGAAACTGCTGATCTACTGGGATTTTCACGCACAACCATCTCTAGGGTTTACAGAGAATGGTCCGAAAAAGAAAAAAAATCCAGTGAGCGGCAGTTCTGTGGGCGGAAATGCCTTGTTGATGCCAGAGGTCAGAGGAGAATGGGCAGACTGGTTCGAGCTGATAGAAAGGCAACAGTGACTCAAATCGCCACCCGTTACAACCAAGGTAGGCCTAAGAGCATCTCTGAACGCACAGTGCGTCGAACTTTGAGGCAGATGGGCTACAGCAGCAGAAGACCACACCGGGTACCACTCCTTTCAGCTAAGAACAGGAAACTGAGGCTACAATTTGTACAAGCTCATCGAAATTGGACAGTAGAAGATTGGAAAAACGTTGCTTGGTCTGAAGAGTCTCGATTTCTGCTGCGACATTCGGATGGTAGGGTCAGAATTTGGCGTAAACAACATGAAAGCATGGATCCATCCTGCCTTGTATGGAGCATCTTTGGGATGTGCAGCCGACAAATCTGCGGCAACTGTGTGATGCCATCATGTCAATATGGACCAAAATCTCTGAGGAATGCTTCGAGCACCTTGTTGAATCTATGCCACGAAGAATTGAGGCAGTTCTGAAGGCAAAAGGGGGTCCAACCCGTTACTAGCATGGTGTACCTAATAAAGTGGCCGGTGAGTGTATATATATATAAAAAAAACATACAGACACACATACACAGGTGCATCTCACAAATTAGAATAGCATCAAAAAGGTAATTTATTTCAGTTCTTCAATACAAAAAGTGAATCTCATATATTAGATAGTCTTTACAAATAGAGTGTTGTATTTCAAGTGTTTATATCTGTTAATGTTGATGATTATGGCTTACAGCCAATGAAAACCCAAAAGTCATTATCTCAGTAAATTAGAATACTTTATAACACTAGCTTGAAAAAATGATTTTAACATCTGAAATGTTCAGCTACTGAAATGTATGTTCAGTAAAGGTACTCAATACTTGGTCGGGGCTCCTTTTGCATCAGCTGCTGCGGTAGCGATACGCGTGAGGCCTGCTCTCCCCCCCCCCCTCAGTTTAGGGTTATTATACCTGGCTCTCCCCTTCATTAGGGAATTTGCTTACTTGAGCCCTGCATTAGAGGACTCTGATGTGCGTTCATGGGCTACCCTATTTACTCAGTGACCTTAGGAACACGGGACTCTGGACTTTGACTTTGCTATTAGCAACAGACCAGGTTGTATTTATCTGAATTATATTTTTGGGGTTTTTGTTATATACCCTAGAGGATATCTATCCGGTGTGCTCTTTTTTTTTCCAGTAATCAGGCATATTATATATTCACTAGATGGTTCCCCAATTCTAACGCATCGGGTATTCTAGAATATGCATGTCCACACAGTATATTGCCCAGTCATGTAGTATATTGCCCAGCCACGTAGTATATTGCCCAGCCACGTAGTATATTGCCCAGCTACGTAGTATATAGCCCAGTCACGTAGTATATTGCCCAGTCACGTAGTATATTGCCCACTCACGTAGTATATTGCCCACTCACGTAGTATATTGCCCACTCACGTAGTATATTGCCCAGCCACGTAGTATATTGCCCAACTATGTAGTATATTGCCCAGCCACGTAGTATATTGCCCAGCCACGTAGTATATTGCACAGCGACGGAGTATACAGCACAGAGCCACGTAGTATACAGACTTAAAATAAAAAATAAACATATACTCACCTTCCGAAAGCCCGTTGAAGTCCTGGCCCTGTGTGCGTTGCACACCTGCCGCTTGCATGGAACGGTCACCGGAGCGTCGCGAGGAGCGGGAAAGGCGGCGGATGGTGATTATTTTTAACATGACACACAGGGTTAATAGCAGCGGTAACGGAGTGTGTTACACCGCGGCCCTTTACCGCTGCCATTAACCCTGTGTGAGCGGTGACTGGAGGGGATTATGGAGCGGGCGCCGGGCACTGACTGCAGGGGAGTAGGGGAGGGACTAATCGGACTGTGCCCATCGCTGATTGGTCGCGGCAGCCATGACAGGCAGCTGCTGAGACCAATCAGCGACGCGGGATTTCCGTTACGGAAGTTGACAGAAAGACGGAAGTACCCCTTAGACAATTATATATATAGAAGGGCCTATGATACATAGGTGGTCCGCTTGGACTAAACATGGATACTATTTAGGGTCGGCATCTTGGTGCACACAGGGTCTAGCATGTAATTGTACATACATTATTGGTTGTGATATTTACTCTGTATTACAGGGGGCTCATGTTTGGATTCAAGCCTATGAGCGGGGATGTGACTTTTTGTATTGTATTTTTAAATGTTTTTATGTATTTTGTGAGGTGACAATAAAGGTTTTTTGATATTTTTATATATGATGTGGTTGTGCATACCGTAATTAGTCTAACTTTCTTCTTGTTGTCAAATATTGCTATATATAGACTAGGTAGTGCACCCCTCTTCCGTGTTATTGTTTCTATACCAACGAATATGGCACCCCTTTCCATTTATCTGTGTCACATTTCAGTAGGCCAACATTTCAGATTTTAAAATCATTTTTTCAAGCTGGTGTTATAAAGTATTCTAATTTACTGAGGCAATGACTTTTGAGTTTTCATTGGCTGTAAGCCATAATCATCATCATCATTAACAGAAATAAACACTTGAAACAGATCACTCTGTTTGTAATGACTCTATATAATATATGAGTTTCACTTTTTGTATTGAAGAATAGTGATGAGCGAGTGTACTCGTTACTCGAGATTTCCCAAGCACGCTCGGGTGTCCTCCGAGTATTTTTTAGTGCTCAGAGATTTCGTTTTCATCGCCGCAGCTTGATTACATGTGGGGATTCCCTAGCAACCAGGCAACCCCCACATGTACTTATGCTGGCTAGCAGCTGTAAATCATGCAGCTACGTCAACAAAAACTAAATCTCCGAGCAGTTACAAATACTCGGAGACCCCCCGAGCATGCTCGGGAAATCTCGAGCAACGAGTATACTCGCTCATCACTATTGAAGAACTGAAATAAATTAACTTTTTGATGATATTCTAATTTTGTGAGATGCACCTGTGTGTGTGTGTGTGTATATATATATATATATATATATATATATATATATATATATATATATATATATATATATATATATATACATACACATACAGAATATACTAATAATCTGTATTATAAGAAATATTTGCTACATAAGCATGACACCCACATGCTTCTGGATTAACTGTTTGAATTCTAGTCGGTCATGTGCCCGGTTTGCCTTTTTTTTTTTTTAAATGACTGCTTATAAGATGAACTTGCCTGACTGCTATCCTTTTTTGTTTTTTGTCCTAATGAAGAAGTCATGTAGAACCTTCAAACGAATTGACTTTTAAAACCTGTAATATTACAATTTTTGGATTTTACTTCCGTCTTGAGTGTTATCAGCAGCGCAAGTGAAATACACCACCAGCTTGCACATCTATTTTTCTGGTCTTTCTCTGATCGGTGTCTTGCGGCAGCTGTATATATACTGATTACATGTTGCTAGCTTGCAACCATACCAGGTGAGTGGTTCCACATCTCTTATTTATCTGTACCATCGTATAAGACCCTATTGGGCTTCTTGTCTCCTAGTTTTCTCTCTGCTAAATCTTTTTGGTACTTTCTTATCCAGTATACGGTGACTAATGGTAAAAGCCCTGCGACGTAATAGTGACGTGAGGCGGGGTGCGGGTTTATTAAACCCCATAATAAGGAATTTGTTGCAGCATTTCATCTTCTACTTGTGCAGCTCTGTAAGGGTATGTTTCCACGGTCAGTAAACGCTGCTTGTTTGACGCTGCAGCGTCAAACAAGCAGCGTCCAGATGTTCCAGCATAGTGGAGGGGATTTTATGAAATCCCGTCTCCACTATGCGTGGAAACCCGCACGCGGCGGCCCTGCGACTCCGGACATGCTGCGCGTCTTTTCAGAACGCAGCATGTCCGTACACCTTGCGGGGACGCAGCGTCCCCGCAAGGCATATCACAGGGCCCTATGGCGAAGGGTGCGATGATCCCGGATGTGTACTGTACACATCCGGCACCATCGCGTCCCATTAAGGGGGCGGGGCTTAGCGCCGAGCGGCTTCGCCGCTGCGGCGATACCGCCGCGTAGCCTTAACGTGGAGACATAGCCTTAGGAGGCTAATAGCAACTTACCATTATTGCCATCACCATGTATATTTACCCATACTGACTCTACATTGTCATTGGTCCCCCCAATGTTTTCTGTAAGAACCATGTTCAATGACGCAATGCAGGGCTGGGCTGTCATTGTGACAGTATGATCCTGACCATAGCACTCTCTGCAGGAGTTCACAGTGCCAGCAAAGATTTTGGCCTCAATTCATCAAAGGTGTTACTCCAGAAAACTGTTTCAGAGCTGGGGAGAAACCAGGGCATTGCTACTGGCAAGTTCAGCAGAAGCACTGGTGTGTTTTCATGCCTGAGGGTATGTTTCCACTGTCAGGATGGCCGGCGGTATCGCCGCAGCGGCGAAGCCGCTTGGCGCTAAGCCCCGCCCCCTTTCTGGGACGCGATCATGCCAGATGTGTTAACTCTTCACATCCGGGATGATCGCGCTCTCTCCCATAGCGCCCTGTGATATGCCTTGCGGGGACGCTGCGTGTCATGATCTCTGCAGGCAGAGATCATAGCAAGCCTATAGAGGGACAAGCTCTCGGAAGATGGAACTATACTGACCATGAACTAAGCCTGCCGCGCAACTAGAAATAGCCAGGTAGCATTTCCTATTTATCGCTAGATGCCCAGCTCTGGCCTAAGACCTAAATAGCTAGCAGAGGGAAATATAAGACCTGGCTCACCTCTAGAGAAATATTCCAAAGAAGACAGTAGCCCCCCACATATAATGACGGTGAGTTCAGATGAAACAACAAACGCAGCAGGAAAATAGTCTTAGCAAATTTGAGGTCCGCTTACTAGATAGCAGAAGACAGATAGTGTTTTTCTGCTGACCATGAAAGTATACTAACAAAACACCATCCAGAGATTACCTTAAACTCTGGCATTAACTCATAACGCCAGAGTAGCAATCCCTGATCAACGAGAGCTTTCCAGACACAGTAACAAAACTTCAGCTGTGAACTGGAACAAATAGGCAAAACAAAACATGGACAAAAGTCCAACTTATCTAGTAGTAGTCTAGAAGCAGGAACAAGCACTGAGAGGCATCAGATAACATTGTTGACCGGCAAGAAACCACCAGAGAAATGAGCTTAAATAGCGACACCCACTACTGATGGAATCAGGTGAAACAGGAAAGAGGATGACAAGTCCAATTCCACAAGCGGCCACCGGGGGAGCCCAGAATCCAAATTCACAACAGTACCCCCCCCTCAAGGAGGGGGCACCGAACCCTCACCAGATCCACCAGGGCGACCAGGATGAGCCCTATGGAAGGCACGAACAAGATCAGAAGCATGAACATCAGATGCATTGACCCAAGAATTATCCTCCTGGCCGTAACCCTTCCAGTTGACCAGATACTGGAGTTTCCGTCTGGAAACACGAGAGTCCAAAATTTTCTCCACAACGTACTCCAACTCACCCTCAACCAACACCGGAGCAGGAGGCTCAACTGAAGGTACAACAGGTACCTCATACCTGCGCAATAACGACCGATGAAAAACGTTATGAATGGAAAAGGACGCAGGGAGGTCCAAACGGAAAGAAACAGGATTAAGAATCTCCAATATTCTATAAGGGCCGATGAACCGAGGTTTAAACTTAGGAGAAGAGACCCTCATAGGGACAAAACGAGAAGACAACCACACTAAATCTCCAACACAAAGCCGAGAACCAACACGACGATGACGGTTGGCAAAACGCTGAGTCTTCTCCTGGGACAACTTCAAATTGTCCATAACCTGCCCCCAAATGTGATGCAATCTCTCTACCACCGCATCCACTCCAGGACAATCCGAGGATTCCACCTGACCGGAGGAAAATCGAGGGTGAAACCCCGAATTACAGAAAAACGGGGACACCAAGGTGGAAGAACTGGCCCGATTATTGAGGGCGAACTCTGCCAATGGCAAAAAAGCAACCCAATCATCCTGGTCAGCAGAGACAAAACACCTCAGATATGTCTCAAGGGTCTGATTAGTCCGCTCGGTCTGGCCATTAGTCTGAGGGTGAAAAGCAGACGAAAAAGACAAATCTATGCCCATCCTAGCACAGAATGCCCGCCAAAATCTAGACACAAATTGGGTACCTCTGTCAGAAACAATATTCTCAGGAATACCGTGCAATCGGACAACATTCTGAAAAAACAGAGGAACCAACTCAGAAGAAGAAGGCAACTTGGGCAGAGGAACCAAATGGACCATTTTAGAGAAACGGTCACAGACCACCCAGATGACAGACATCTTCTGGGAAACAGGCAGATCTGAAATAAAATCCATCGAGATGTGTGTCCAAGGCCTCTTAGGAATAGGCAAGGGCAACAGCAGTCCGCTAGCCCGAGAACTACAAGACTTGGCCCGAGCACAAACGTCACATGACTGCACAAAGACTCGCACATCTCGTGACAGAGAAGGCCACCAGAAGGATCTTGCCACCAAATCCCTGGTACCAAAAATTCCGGGATGACCTGCCAATGCAGAAGAATGTACCTCAGAGATGACTCTGCTGGTCCAATCATCCGGAACAAACAGTCTATCAGGCGGACAACGATCCGGTCTATCCGCCTGAAACTCTTGCAAGGACCGCCGCAGATCAGGAGAAACGGCCGACAAAATTACTCCCTCCCTAAGGATACCTGTGGGTTCAGAATTACCAGGAGAGTCCGGGTCAAAACTCCTAGAAAGGGCATCTGCCTTAACATTCTTAGAACCCGGTAGGTATGACACCACAAAATTAAAGCGAGAAAAAAATAAAGACCAGCGCGCCTGTCTAGGATTCAGGCGTCTGGCAGTCTCAAGATAAATCAAATTTTTGTGGTCAGTCAATACCACCACCTGATGTCTAGCCCCCTCGAGCCAATGGCGCCACTCCTCAAACGCCCACTTCATGGCCAAAAGCTCCCGATTCCCAACATCATAATTCCGCTCTGCGGGCGAAAATTTGCGAGAAAAGAAGGCACAAGGCCTAATGACGGAGCAGTCGGAACCTTTCTGCGACAACACTGCCCCAGCTCCGATCTCCGAAGCGTCAACCTCAACCTGAAAAGGCAGATTCACATCAGGCTGACGCAACACAGGGGCAGAGGCAAAACGGCGCTTAAGCTCCTGAAAGGCCTCTACAGCATGAGGGGACCAATTAGCAACATCAGCGCCTTGTCTGGTCAAATCAGTCAGTGGTTTAACGACATCCGAAAAACCAGCAATAAATCGGCGGTAAAAGTTGGCAAAGCCCAAAAATCTCTGAAGACCCTTAAGAGAGGAGGGCTGAGTCCAGTCACAAATAGCTTGCACCTTGACGGGATCCATCTCAATGGAAGAGGGAGAAAAAATATACCCCAAAAAGGAAATTTTCTGGACCCCAAAAACGCACTTAGACCCCTTCACACATAAAGAATTAGACCGCAGAACCTGAAAAACTCTCCTGACCTGCTGGACATGAGAGTCCCAGTCATCAGAAAAAATCAGAATATCATCCAGATATATTATCATAAATTTATCCAGAAAATCGCGGAAAATATCATGCATAAAAGACTGGAAAACTGAAGGGGCATTAGAAAGACCAAAAGGCATGACCAAATACTCAAAGTGGCCCTCGGGCGTATTAAATGCGGTCTTCCACTCATCCCCCTGCCTGATCCGCACCAAATTATACGCCCCACGAAGATCAATTTTAGAGAACCACTTAGCACCCTCTATACGAGCAAACAAATCAGTAAGCAATGGCAATGGGTATTGATACTTAACAGTGATCTTATTCAGAAGCCGATAATCAATACATGGTCTCAAAGAGCCGTCTTTTTTTGAGACAAAGAAAAACCCAGCTCCCAAGGGAGAAGAAGATGGACGAATATGTCCCTTTTCCAAAGACTCCTTTATATATTCCCGCATAGCAGCATGTTCCGGCACAGACAAATTAAACAAACGACCCTTTGGATATTTACAACCCGGTATCAAATCTATGGCACAATCGCACTCACGGTGCGGAGGTAACGACCCAAGCTTGGGTTCGTCAAAGACGTCTTGATAATCAGAGAGGAACTCAGGGACTTCAGAGGGAATGGACGACGAAATAGAAACCAAAGGTACGTCCCCATGAATACCCTTACATCCCCAGCTCAACACAGACATTGCTCTCCAGTCCAAGACTGGGTTGTGAGACTGCAACCATGGCAATCCCAGTACCAAATCGTCATGTAAATTATACAGCACCAGGAAACGAATAATCTCCTGGTGATCCGGATTGATACGCATGGTTACTTGTGTCCAGTATTGTGGTTTATTATTAGCCAATGGGGTGGAGTCAATCCCCTTCAGAGGAATAAGAGTCTCCAAAGGCTCTAAATCAAAACCACAACGATTGGCAAAGGACCAATCCATAAGACTCAGAGCGGCGCCAGAGTCAACATAGGCGTCCGTGGCAATGGATGACAAAGAGCAAATCAGGGTTACAGACAAAATAAACTTAGACTGAATGGTGCTAATGGAAACAGACTTATCAAGCTTCTTTGTACGCCTAGAGCATGCTGATATAACATGAGTAGAATCCCCACAATAGAAACACAATCCATTCTTCCGTCTAAAATTCTGTCGCTCGCTCCTGGACAGAATTCTATCACACTGCATACTTTCTGGCGTCTTTTCCATAGACACCGCCAGATGGTGCACCGGTTTGCGCTCCCGCAGACGCCTATCAATCTGAATAGCCATTGTCATGGACTCATTCAGACCTGCAGGCAAAGGGAACCCCACCATAACATCCTTAACGGCATCAGAGAGACCTTCTCTGAAAGTTGCCGCCAAGGCGCACTCATTCCACTGAGTAAGCACAGACCATTTACGGAATTTTTGGCAGAAAACTTCAGCTTCGTCTTGCCCCTGAGATAGTGCCATCAAAGTTTTTTCTGCCTGAAGTTCCAAATGAGGTTCCTCATAAAGCAAGCCCAAGGCCAGAAAAAACGCATCCACATCGCGTAACGCAGGATCCCCTGCTGGCAATGAGAAGGCCCAATCTTGAGGGTCACCCCTGAGCAAGGAAATCACAATCCTAACCTGCTGAGCAGGGTCTCCAGCTGAACGAGACTTCAGGGACAAATAAAGCTTACAATTATTTCGGAAATTCTGGAAGCTAGCTCTATTCCCTGTGAAGAACTCCGGCAAAGGAATTCTCGGCTCAGATACCGGAGCATGTACCACAAAATCTTGTAAATTTTGTACTTTCGTGATGAGATTATTCAAACCCGCAGTTACACTCTGGAGATCCATTATTGTCAGGTGCACCCAGAGCATACAGAGATTAGGAGAGAGAGAGAAAAGACTGCAGCAAGGCAGACTGGAGGAAAAAAAAAAAAAAAAAATTTCAGCAGACTTCTTATAACTCTCCTTTCTCAACCTGGGTCTTTAACACTTTATGGGCCGGTCAAACTGTCATGATCTCTGCAGGCAGAGATCATAGCAAGCCTATAGAGGGACAAGCTCTCGGAAGATGGAACTATACTGACCATGAACTAAGCCTGCCGCGCAACTAGAAATAGCCAGGTAGCATTTCCTATTTATCGCTAGATGCCCAGCTCTGGCCTAAGACCTAAATAGCTAGCAGAGGGAAATATAAGACCTGGCTCACCTCTAGAGAAATATTCCAAAGAAGACAGTAGCCCCCCACATATAATGACGGTGAGTTCAGATGAAACAACAAACGCAGCAGGAAAATAGTCTTAGCAAATTTGAGGTCCGCTTACTAGATAGCAGAAGACAGATAGTATACTTTCATGGTCAGCAGAAAAACACTAACAAAACACCATCCAGAGATTACCTTAAACTCTGGCATTAACTCATAACGCCAGAGTAGCAATCCCTGATCAACGAGAGCTTTCCAGACACAGTAACAAAACTTCAGCTGTGAACTGGAACAAATAGGCAAAACAAAACATGGACAAAAGTCCAACTTATCTAGTAGTAGTCTAGAAGCAGGAACAAGCACTGAGAGGCATCAGATAACATTGTTGACCGGCAAGAAACCACCAGAGAAATGAGCTTAAATAGCGACACCCACTACTGATGGAATCAGGTGAAACAGGAAAGAGGATGACAAGTCCAATTCCACAAGCGGCCACCGGGGGAGCCCAGAATCCAAATTCACAACAGCTGCGTCCCCGCAAGGTGTACGGACATGCTGCGATCTGAAAAGACGCGCAGCATGTCCGTAGTCGCAGGGCCGCCGCGTGCGGGTTTCCACGCATAGTGGAGACGGGATTTCATAAAATCCCCTCCACTATGCTGGAACATCTGGACGCTGCTTGTTTGACGCTGCAGCTCTGCGCAGCGTCAAACAAGCAGCGTTTCCTGACCGTGGAAACATACCCTGAAATGGTACTCCAGTCCCTGACAGGAGTAACATTTCAAGTACATTGCACACCACAGAGAGGATGCACTGGATTCATTAAGTGGCTGCTTCTTAATGGATTCAGTACATTGTATTTCAGCGAGTCCTTCTTTAAGACTAGCATGAGCAAAGCCAGTCATAATTAATCAGCCCTTATGTGACTGCGGTTAGGAGTGCCTGTGGAGTCTGAAATAGGACCGGGTTTAGTGTTGCTAAAGCAGAAGATGGTATCAGGAAACAAATTGTGGGACCGATTCATCATCTGAATTTTTTTTTAGTTACTATTCTTTTTTTGTCTTGTGGTACGCACTGACGTTTTTGTGCCAAATTCAAATTCATCAACATGACACATGTGGTTCATGAATTTTGCATAAAGAAAACATGTTTTTTTTTCTGTCTTTTAATAGATTTTGGTGCAAAAATAGTTGCTTGTTTTATAAAGTCTTGCAAAAATGACTGACTTGCGTATAATCACTCCATGGTACAACTGGAGTACTCATGCGACAAATTTCAAAGACAAATCAAGTTGAAACATCGGGAAACCACGCCCACAGTGGCAAGAAAAAACAAAAAATATAACAAAAAACATGCAAATAGAATAGACTTAAAAAAAGAGCAAATGGAAAAGTGGATTTATTGCAACACACCAAATACTCTATAAAAAAAACAGGAGTAAATGCAATTATGAATCGGGTCCCAAGTGATGGATTTCTATTAGGGTATGTGTCCACGTTCAGGAAACGCTGCGTTTTTGACGCAGCGCTGAGCCGCAGCGTCCAGATGTTACAGCATAGTGGAGGGGATTTAATGAAATCCCATCTCCACTGTGCATTAAAAAACGCATGCGTTTTTCCCGCAAAAACGCACATGCGTTGCGTTTTTTCAGAACGCAGCATGTTGCTACAATGAGCAAAACACGCAGGAACACCGCAGGTGACCTGCCAGTGACCTCAGGTGCATTTTTGGTCAGGATTTTACCTGCATAAAATCCTGACCAAAGCCTGAAGCAAACCTGAACGTGGACACATACCCTAAGGCTATGTCTCCACGGTCAGGATGGCCGGCGGTATCGCCGCTCGGCGCTAAGCCCCGCCCCCTTAATGGGACGCGATCATGCCGGATGTGTTAACTCTTCACATCCGGGATGATCGCTCTCTCCCATAGGGCCCTGTGATATGCCTTGCGGGGACGCTGCGTCCCCGCAAGGTGTACGGGCATGCTGCGATCTGAAAAGACGCGCAGCATGTCCGTAGTCGCAGGGCCGCCGCGTGCGGGTTTCCACGCATAGTGGAGACAGGATTTCATCAAATCCCCTCCACTATGCAGGAACATCTGGACGCTGCTTGTTTGACGCTGCAGCGCTGCGCAGCGTCAAAAACGCAGCGTTTCCTGAACGTGGAAACATACCCCCAGGGAGCTGTTAAAATATCCTAAAGAACAATAATGGATCAATATCACTCAACAGAGAGCAAACAATGAATATCCAGAATTAGTGCCTTAGTGCTGAGTATCCATGTGACCCCAGGCATGGAAACAAAGGATTGATTGTTACTTTCTACTTCGAAAAAATCTTAAACATTTCTCTGAATATCTGTTTCTGACACGAATGCTTACCAGGAAGAGGGGAACAACTGAAGTTAATTAAAACACAGAGAAGAGGGACAATAAAGGAATGAGCCAGGAATATAAACCAAAGACGACGGAGGGTGGAGCAAGGAAAAAGCACATATGGGGAGTTTACTGAAGTAACTACAGTTAAAATGGAGGAAGGAGTGGGGGAGACAGAAGATTAATAGCCAATAAGACAGAGGTAAAGGGGGAAATGGAGAAGTGTGAAAAGAAATAAAGGAGGGATTGAGACAGTGATGACAGAAAGACTAAGCGAGAAGTGCTATTGAGAGAAATGGTATACCTATAATGTACAAGAGAGAGACAGCACAGTTATAATGTACGAGGAGAGAGACAGCACAGTTATAATGTACGAGGAGAGAGACAGCACAGTTATAATGTACGAGGAGAGAGACAGCTATAATGTACGAGGAGAGAGCACAGTTATAATGTACGGGGAGAGAGACAGCACAGTTATAATGTACTAGGAGAGAGACAGCTATAATGTACGAGGAGAGAGACAGCTATAATGTACGAGGAGAGAGCACAGTTATAATGTACGGGGAGAGACAGTATGGGTATAATGTACGAGGAGAGAGACAGCACAGTAATAATGTACAAGGAAAGACAGCACAGTTATAATGCATGAGGAGAGAGACAGCACGGTTATAATGTACGAGGAGTGAGACAGCACGGTTATAATGTAGGTGGAGATAATGTATAAGGGAAAAAAGTTACAGTCTATGAGGAGAAAGAGACACCTTGGCTAAAATGTATGAGGAGAATAAAAAAATATTTAGAATTGAGAGTCCTCAGTGGTTGATACCTTTTAATGACTAACTGAAAAGATGGTAACAAATTGCAAGCTTTCGAGACTACTCAGGTCTCTTCATCAGGCAAAGACTAAAAAAAATTCTGAAGAATCACATATTTATGCACAACACATCACAGAAAAAAAAAAAAGGGAAAACCATGGAATCAATGGTTTTCCCCCTTTTTTTTTCTGTGCTATGTTGTGCATAAAAGGAGCCATCTTGTGCAGCACTAATGCTGAATTCTGACAAGGTGGTGGCTCTTTTAGTTCTTGTTCCTGGCACTAATGAAATAATAGTTTATGAAATTTGTCCCTTATACCTTGAAATCGTCCTGGGGGCAGGTCTTTCCCCCCTAATACAGACGCACCACAGCCGTCACTCAGGGCCTCTGCGCGCCGGGTGCCACATCCTCTTCCTTCATTAGCGTCCCTGGCGCCTGCGCTGTAATTTTTTTTTTTTCAGGCATGCGCAGTTGTGCTGCCCTTCGAACTTACAGCGCAGGCGCCGGGGACGCTAATAAAGGAAGAGGAGGCGACGCCCGGCGCAGAGGGCCTTAGTCATGGCTGTGGTGCGCCTGTATTAGGGGGGAAAGACCTGCCCCGGGGACGATTTCAAGGTATAAGGGACAAATTTCATAAACGATTATTTCATTAGTGCAGGAACAAGAACTAAAAGAGCCACCTTGTCAGAATGCAGCATTAGTGCTGCACAAAGTGGCTCTTTTAGTAACAAACGCCTGGGGGGGGTGACAGGTTCCCTTTAAAGTCAGAACGATGACAACAGGTGAGGGCTTCTTTCACACTTGCGTCTTCTGCTTTCCGTCGTTGTGCAGTGAAATGACGTATTGACGGACGTCACGAAAATAGTGAAAAACGTGTGTGACGCATCCAGTGTAATGACGGATGCGTCGTTTGTGTTGTTGCCACAATGTCAATGGAGAAATTTCCCGGAAAAAAAAAAGAGAGAGAGAAAGGGAGAGGGAGAGGGAGAGAGAGAGAGAGGGAGAGAGAGAGAGAGAGAGAGAGAGCGAGAGACTTTTTCCCGGATCTGAAAATCCTTTTGGGCATGCTCAAAGGGGAAAAACGTGATACGTCGCTGGATTCCAGTGTGTGACGGTCAGCGACGGATCCTGCGTCCATAGGCTTCCATTATAGCCGACGACGGGCAGCACCGGATGCGTCGCTGACCAATTTTCAGACGTGCAGAAAAAACGTTCCTCTGAACGTTTTCTCCGCACAACGGACCGCTATTTTCCGACGGATCCAGTGCACGATGGATCAAACGGTTGGCCATCCGTCACAATCTGTTGCTAATACAAGTCTATGGGAAAATGCAGGATCCTGCAAATTTTTTTGCAGGATCCTGCATTTTCAAAAATCGACGGATTGTGACGGAAGCCCCACAAATATTAACCCCACTTGCCACCACTACAGGGCAAGTGGGAAGAGCTGGGCAAAGCGCCAGAATTGGCGCATCTAATAGATGTGCCTTTTCTGGGCAGCTGCGGGCTACTACTTTTAGGCTGGAGGGGGGCCAATATCCACGGCTCCTTACCAGCCTGAATATACCAGCCCCCAGCTGTCTGCTTTAGCAAGGTTGGTTGTCAAAAATGGGGGGACCCGCCATTTTTTACATTATTAAAATATACGGCATGGGGACCCCTCTATTCTTGATAACTAGCCTTGCTGAAGCTGAGGGTTGCAGCCCCCAGCTGTGAGTTTTGCCTGGCTGGTTATTATTTACAGTGCAGGAGCGGAAGATGAATACTCCCATCCTTCGCTCCTGCCCTCGCTGTTATCAGCGGCAGCAGGTTTCGAATTATGGGAGCAGTTGTTCCATCAGCTGATACCAGTGACCGGAGGTAAACTTTATACCTCCGATCACAGCTGAGCGCTCATGCTGTCTTTTTCCGATCTGAAGCGGTGTTTGCCGCACTGTCATACACATTACAGCGCAGCTAACACTGGATGTTCGGGCCCCCCATTCAAGTGAACAGGGGTAGTCTTATACGGCGAGTATATCCCAAACCCTATATTTTAACTGGAAAAGTTGGGGCTCGTCTTATACACCCAGTCGTCTTATACGCCGGAAAATACAGTAATTATGTGTGAGGAGAGAAAGAGCGTACAGTGTGAAAGGGACATCAAGTGTATCATTTATGAGGTGAAAGAGACAGCTGTTGTAATAACGAGTGGAGCAGCAGTATAAGGGTATGTTTCCACGGGCCGGAATACATCCGGATTAATCCGCAACGTCCAGATGTTACAGCATAGTGGAGGGGATTTTATGAAACACGTATCCGGCGGCCCTGTGTTTCCGGACATGCGGCGCATCTTTTTAGACCGCATGTCTGTGTACCTTGCAGCGACGCTCTTTCTCCGCAAGGTAAATAACACAGTCTTATTTATAGGGTGCGGCGATTCCAGATGTGTTCAATTAACACATCCGAAATCACAGCGCGTACAGAAGGGGGCGGCGCTTTGGGCGGAGCGGGTTTCCACTCCGTCCAAAGCGCCGACAACACGGCCCGTGGAGACGTACCCTAACAGTTAGGTATAATGTGCAGCAGCACAGGTATTTGTGAAGAAAATAATGTGAGGAGAGACTACAGCACAATGATGTGTGTAGAAAGTGAGACATACAATAACGCAGCTATTACACTAGAGACAGATATAATGAACAAAGAGAGAAACCACAGCTATAAAGCACAAAAAGAAAGAATACAGCTATGTAAGGAAGGAAGAGACAGAACAGCTACTGTGCAAATAGGAAAAGCAAGACTAATGAGAGGAGAAAGAGACAGCACACACAGCCGCAATGTGTGAGGAAAAAGAGACCACACACACAGCCGCAACGTGTGAGAGACAGCACACACAGCTGCAATGTGTGAAGAGAAAGAGACAGTACACACAGCCGCAACGTGTGAGGAGAAAGAGACAGCACACACAGCTGCAACGTGTGAGAAAGAGACAGCATACACAGCCACAATGTTTGAGGAGAAAGAGGCAGCACATACAGCAGCAATGTGTCAGTGGAAAGAGACAGCACACACAGCAGCAACGTGTGAGGAGAGACAGCACACACAGCAGCAACGTGAGGAGAAAGAGACAGCACACACAGCAGCAACGTGAGGAGAGACAGCGCACACAGCAGCAACATGTGAGGAGAAAGAGACAGCACACCCAGCCGCAACGTGTGAGGAGAAAGACAGCACACACAGCAGCAACGTGAGGAGAAAGAGACAGCACACACAGCCGCAACGTGTGAGGAGAAAGACAGCACACACATCCGCAAAGTGTGAGGAGAAAGAGACAGCACACACAGCCGCAACGTATGAGAGACAGCACACACAGCCGCAACGTGTGAGGAGAAAGACAGCACACACAGCCACAATGTTTGAGGAGAAAGAGGCAGCACATATAGCGGCAATGTGTGAGGAGAAAGAGACAGCACACACAGCTGCAACGTGTGAGAAAGAGACAGCATACACAGCCACAATGTTTGAGGAGAAAGAGGCAGCACATATAGCGGCAATGTGTGAGGAGAAAGAGACAGCACACACAGCCGCAACGTGTGAGGAGAAAGAGACAGCACACACAGCCGCAACGTGTGAGGAGAAAGACAGCACACACAGCAGCAACGTGTGAGGAGAAAGACAGCACACACAGCAGCAACGTGTGAGGAGAAAGAGACAGCACACACAGCCGCAACGTGTGAGGAGAAAGACAGTACACACAGCAGCAACGTGTGAGGAGAAAGAGACAGCACACACAGCCGCAACGTGTGAGGAGAAAGAGACAGCATACACAGCTGCAACGTGTAAGGAGAAAGACAGCATACACAGCCACAATGTGTGAGGAGAAAGAGACAGCACATACAGCCGCAATGTGTGAGGAGAAAGAGACAGCACACACAGCTGCAACGTGTGAGAAAGAGACAGCATACACAGCCACAATGTTTGAGGAGAAAGAGGCAGCACATACAGCAGCAATGTGTGAGGAAACAGACTGAGCACACACAGCCGCAATGTGTGAGGAGAGACAGCACACACAGCCGCAACGTGTGAGGAGAAAGAGACAGCACACACAGCCGCAACGTGTGAGGAGAAAGAGACAGCACACACAGCCGCAACGTGTGAGGAGAAAGACAGCACACACAGCCGCAACGTGTGAGGAGAAAGACAGCACACACAGCAGCAACGTGAGGAGAAAGAGACAGCGCACACAGCAGCAACATGTGAGGAGAAAGAGACAGCACACACAGCCGCAAAGTGTGAGAAAGAGACAGCACACACAGCAGCAACATGTGAGGAGAAAGAGACAGCACACACAGCTGCAACGTGTGAGAAAGAGACAGCACACACAGCCGCAACGTGTGAGGAGAAAGAGACAGCACACACAGCCGCAACGTTTGAGGAAATAGACTGAGCACACACAGCCGCAACGTGTGAGGAGAAAGACAGCACACACAGCAGCAACGTGAGGAGAAAGAGACAGCGCACACAGCAGCAACATGTGAGGAGAAAGAGACAGCACACACAGCCGCAAAGTGTGAGAAAGACAGCACACACAGCAGCAACATGTGAGGAGAAAGAGACAGCACACACAGCTGCAACGTGTGAGAAAGAGACAGCACACACAGCCGCAACGTGTGAGGAGAAAGAGACAGCACACACAGCCGCAACGTTTGAGGAAATAGACTGAGCACACACAGCCGCAACGTGTGAGGAGAAAGACAGCACACACAGCAGCAACGTGTGAGAAGAGACAGCATACACAGCCACAATGTTTGAGGAGAAAGAGGCAGCACATACAGCGGCAATGTGTGAGGAAATAGACTGAGCACACACAGCTGCAATGTGTGAGGAGAGACAGCACACACAGCCGCAACGTGTGAGGAGAAAGAGAAAGCACACACAGCCGCAACGTGTGAGAGAAAGACAGCACACACCGCAGCAACGTGTGAGAAAGAGACAGCATACACAGCCACAATGTTTGAGGAGAAAGAGGCAGCACATACAGCAGCAATGTGTGAGGAAATAGACTGAGCACACACAGCCGCAATGTGTGAGGAGAGACAGCACACACAGCCGCAACGTGTGAGGAGAAAGAGACAGCACACACAGCCGCAACGTGTGAGGAGAAAGAGACAGCACACACAGCCGCAACGTGTGAGAAAGAGACAGCACACACAGCCGCAACGTGTGAGAAAGAGACAGCACACACAGCCACAACGTGTGAGGAGAAAGACAGCACACACAGCCGCAACGTGTGAGGAGAAAGACAGCACACACAGCAGCAACGTGAGGAGAAAGAGACAGCGCACACAGCAGCAACATGTGAGGAGAAAGAGACAGCACACACAGCCGCAAAGTGTGAGAAAGAGACAGCACACACAGCTGCAACATGTGAGAAAGAGACAGCACACACAGCCGCAACGTGTGAGGAGAAAGAGACAGCACACACAGCCGCAACGTTTGAGGAAATAGACTGAGCACACACAGCCGCAACGTGTGAGAAAGACAGCACACACAGCAGCAACGTGTGAGAAGAGACAGCACACACAGCCGCAACGTGTGAGGAGAAAGAGACAGCACACACAGCCGCAACGTGTGAGGAGAAAGACAGCACACACAGCCGCAACGTGTGAGGAGAAAGACAGCACACACATCCGCAATGTGTGAGGAGAAAGACAGCACACACAGCCGCAACGTTTGAGGAAATAGACTGAGCACATACAGCCGCAACGTGTGAGGAGAAAGAGACAGCACACACAGCAGCAACGTGTGAGAAGAGACAGCACACACAGCCGCAACGTTGCGGAGAAAGAGACAGCACACACAGCTGCAACGTGTGAGGAGAAAGACAGCACACGCAGCCGCAATGTGTGAGGAGAAAGAGACAGCACACACAGCAGCAACGTGTGAGGAGAGACAGCACCCACAGCTGTAACGTGTGAGAAGAGACAGCACACAGAGCCACAACGTTTGAGGAAATAGACTGAGCACACACAGCCGCAACGTGTGAGGAGAAAGAGACAGCACACACAGCAGCAACGTGTGAGGAGAAAGACAGCACACACAGCAGCAACGTGTGAGGAGAAAGAGACAGCACACACAGCAGCAACGTGTGAGGAGAGACAGCACACACAGCTGCAACGTGTGAGAAGAGACAGCACACAGAGCCGCAACGTGTGAGGAGAAAGAGACAGCACACACAGCCGCAACGTGTAAGAGACAGCACACAGGCGCAAAGTGTGAGAAGAGACAGCACACACAGCCGCAACGTGTGAGGAGAAAGACAGCACTCACAGCAGCAACATGTGAGGAGAAAGAGACAGCACACACAGACACAACGTTTGAGGAAATAGACTGAGCACACACAGCCGCAACGTGTGAGGAGAAAGAGACAGCACACACAGCAGCAACGTGTGAGGAGGAAGACAGCACACACAGCAGCAACGTGTGAGGAGAAAGAGACAGTACACACAGCCGCAACGTGTGAGAAGAGACAGCACACACAGCCGCAACGTGTGAGAAGAAAGAGACAGCACACACAGCCGCAACGTGAGGAGAAAGAGACAGCACACACATCCGCAACGTGTGAGAAAGAGACAGCACACACAGCCGCAACGTGTGAGGAGAAAGACAGCACACACAGCCGCAACGTGTGAGGAGAAAGAGACAGCACACACAGCCGCAACGTGTGAGGAGAAAGAGACAGCACACACAGCTGCAACGTGTGAGGAGAAAGAGACAGCACACAGCTGCATTGTGAGAAGAGACAGCCGCAATGTGTGTGAGGAGAAAGAGACAGCACACACAGCCGCAACGTGTAAGAGACAGCACACAGGCGCAAAGTGTGAGAAGAGACAGCACACAGAGCTGCAAAGTGTGAGGAGAAAGAGACAGCACACACAGCCGCAACGTGTAAGAGACAGCACACAGGCGCAAAGTGTGAGAAGAGACAGCACACACAGCTGCAATGTGTGAGGAGAAAGACAGCACATGCAGGCGTAACGTGTGAGGAGAAATAGACAGCACACACAGCCACAACGTGTGAGGAGAAAGAGACAGCACACACAGCCGCAACGTGTGAGGAGAAAGAGACAGCACACACAGCCGCAACGTGAGAAAGAGACAGCACACACAGCCGCAACGTGTGAGGAGAAAGAGACAGCACACAGCTGCATTGTGCGAGAAGAGACAGCCGCAATGTGTGTGAGGAGAAAGACAGCACACACAGCCGCAACGTGAGAAAGAGACAGCACACACAGCCGCAACATGTGAGGAGAAAGAGACAGCACACACAGACACAACGTTTGAGGAAATAGACTGAGCACACACAGCCGCAACGTGTGAGGAGAAAGAGACAGCACACACAGCAGCAACGTGTGAGGAGGAAGACAGCACACACAGCAGCAACGTGTGAGGAGAAAGAGACAGTACACAGAGCCGCAACGTGTGAGAAGAGACAGCACACACAGCCGCAACGTGTGAGAAGAAAGAGACAGCACACACAGCCGCAACGTGAGGAGAAAGAGACAGCACACACATCCGCAACGTGTGAGAAAGAGACAGCACACACAGCCGCAACGTGTGAGGAGAAAGAGACAGCACACACAGCCGCAACGTGTGAGGAGAAAGAGACAGCACACACAGCCGCAACGTGTGAGGAGAAAGAGACAGCACACACAGCCGCAACGTGTGAGGAGAAAGAGACAGCACACAGCTGCATTGTGAGAAGAGACAGCCGCAATGTGTGTGAGGAGAAAGAGACAGCACACACAGCCGCAACGTGTAAGAGACAGCACACAGGCGCAAAGTGTGAGAAGAGACAGCACACAGAGCTGCAAAGTGTGAGGAGAAAGAGACAGCACACACAGCCGCAACGTGTGGGGAGAAAGAGACAGCACACACAGCCGCAACGTGTGAGAAAGACAGCACACACAGCCGCAACGTGTGAGGAGAAAGAGACAGCACACAGCTGCATTGTGTGAGAAGAGACAGCCGCAATGTGTGTGAGGAGAAAGAGACAGCACACACAGCCGCAACGTGTAAGAGACAGCACACAGGCGCAAAGTGTGAGAAGAGACAGCACACACAGCTGCAATGTGTGAGGAGAAAGACAGCACATGCAGGCGTAACGTGTGAGGAGAAATAGACAGCACACACAGCCACAACGTGTGAGGAGAAAGAGACAGCACACACAGCCGCAACGTGTGAGGAGAAAGAGACAGCACACACAGCCGCAACGTGTGAGAAAGAGACAGCACACACAGCCGCAACGTGTGAGAAAGAGACAGCACACACAGCCGCAACGTGTGAGGAGAAAGAGACAGCACACAGCTGCATTGTGCGAGAAGAGACAGCCGCAATGTGTGTGAGGAGAAAGAGACAGCACACACAGCCGCAACGTGTGAGGAGAGACAGCACACACAGCCGCAACGTGTGAGGAGAAAGACAGCACATACAGGCGTAACGTGTGAGGAGAAAGAGACAGCACACACAGCCGCAACGTGTGAGGAGAGACAGCACACACAGCCGCAACGTGTGAGGAGAGACAGCACACACAGCCGCAACGTGTGAGGAGAGACAGCACAGCTATAACGTGTAAGAGGAAAGAGACAGCACAGTCATAACGTGTGAGGAAAGAGACAGCACAGCTGTGTGTGGGAACAAGCTGGCATTTAGATGTAGGAATGATGAGAGAAAGCACTGAGTGAAGGTAATATAGAAGCAAGGAGAACAAATCACAGAGCCAGAGGGGCGGTGAGGCAGAAGAGGGGGGCGCTGTGCTCACCCCCTAACAGGTCCCCCAGTGTGAGCAGAGAGACAGACAGAGGAAGGCAGGAGATGCTTCGAGGAGACGCCAGCGAGACTGCTGCATGAGACTGTCACCAGGAGAGCGCACTGCAGGACACCGGCACAGAGGCTCCCGCATAGATATGTGACTACATCCGCAGCAAGACATGGTGAGGGTGGCACTGCCTGCGCGCCACTGTCTCACTCCTACAGTCCCGTGTCTGTCTCTTTCCTCCGATTCTCTCCTTTCTATTTCTTTGTTTCTGTCTTGTTCCACCTCCTCCTAAAATCTGGTTTCAATTTCCACATATCTGGGGCTCGACTCCATGTACTTCCTATGGGGAATACTGACTTTCCGTCTAGCGGGGCTGTCTGAGGTGAGGGAGTTGTTAGTCTAGGTCAGTAGTACACGGAGGTCTGCCCCATCTGTCTCCCTGCCCTCAGATAACGATTGGCCTCCTTATCGCTGTTGGCGTCTCCGTATTCCCCTGCAGCGCTCTATTACCGCTGTCCTCGTCCTTCCTCATCCTCCGTCCCCCTCACATTACTCCTCACATTACTCCTCACATTACTCCTCAGCCCTCTCTCATCCCAGCTCTCTGCAGGAAGAAATGAGCTCACACATTTAATCATTTGCAGCTGGTGTTATGGCTGAGAAAGGACACACACAGACATGTATGGAGGGCTCACTACTCACCTTACTTTCCCGTGTGTAGCGTAGACACCCTACTTTCCCGTGTGTGGCGTAGACACCCTACTTTCCCGTGTGTAGCTTAGACACCTTACTTTCCCGTGTGTAGCGTAGACACCCTACTTTCCCGTGTGTGGCGTAGACACCCTACTTTCCCGTGTGTAGCTTAGACACCCTACTTTCCCGTGTGTAGCGAAGACACCCTACTTTCCCGTGTGTAGCGAAGACACCGTGCTCTCCAGTGTGTAGCGTAGACACCCTACATTCCCGTGTAGCGTAGACACCCTGCTTTCCCATGTAGCGAAGACACCCTGCTTTCCCGTGTGTAGCGTAGACACCATACATTCCCGTGTATAGCGTAGACACCCTACTTTCCTGTGTAGCGTAGATACCCTACTTTCCCCTGTGTAGCGTAGACACCCTACTTTCCTGTGTAGCGTAGACACCCTACTTTCCTGTGTAGCGTAGACACCCTACTTTCCCGTGTGTAGCGTAGATACCCTACTTTCCCCTGTGTAGCGTAGGCACCCTGCTTTCCCGTGTGTAGCATAGACACCCTACTTTCCCGTGTGTAGTGTAGATACCCTACTTTCCTGTATGTAGCGTAGACACTCTACTTTCCCGTGTGTAGCATAGACACCCTACTTTCCCATGTGTAGTGTAGACACCCTACTTTCCCCTGTGTAGCGTAGATACCCTACTTTCCCCTGTGTAGCATAGACACCCTACTTTCCCGTGTGTAGCGAAGACACCGTGCTTTCCAGTGTGTAGCATAGACACCCTGCTCTCCAGTGTGTAGCGTAGACACCCTACATTCCCGTGTATAGTGTAGACACCCTACATTCCTGTGTAGCGTAGCCACCCTACTTTCCCGTGTAGCGAAGACACCCTGCTTTCCCGTGTGTAGCGTAGACACCCTAATTTCCCGTGTATAGCGTAGATACCCTACTTTCCTGTATGTAGCGTAGACACTCTACTTTCCCGTGTGTAGCATAGACACCCTACTTTCCCGTGTGTAGTGTAGACACCCTACTTTCCCCTGTGTAGCGTAGATACCCTACTTTCCCGTGTATAGTGTAGACACCCTACATTCCTGTGTAGCGTAGACACCCTACTTTCCCATGTGCAGCGAAGACACCCTGCTTTCCCGTGTAGCGAAGACACCCTGCTTTCCCGTGTGTAGCGTAGACACCCTAATTTCCCGTGTATAGCGTAGACACCCTACTTTCCTGTGTAGCGTAGATACCCTACTTTCCCGTGTGTGGCGTAGACACCCTACTTTCCCGTGTGTGGCGTAGACACCCTACTTTCCCGTGTGTAGCTTAGACACCCTACTTTCCCGTGTGTAGTGTAGATACCCTACTTTCCCGTATGTAGCGTAGACACCCTACTTTCCCGTGTGTAGCATAGACACCCTACTTTCCTGTGTGTAGCGTAGACACCCTACTTTCCTGTGTGTAGCGTAGACACCCTACTTTCCCGTGTGTAGTCTAGATACCCTACTTTCCCGTGTGTAGCATAGACACCCTACTTTCCCGTGTGTAGTGTAGATACCCTACTTTCCCGTGTGTAGCGTAGACACCCTGCTTTCCCGAAAAATTGCTTATTGACTTTCCATTATATTTGTCCACAGTAGGTTTTATCTATGAGCACTAAAATTGTATTATGTAACCACTGCAAGGTTTCTTGAAGTAAATTAGTCAACATGCAGTTCTCTAAGTCTACGTTCACATTTGCGGTCGGCGCCGCAGCGTCGCCGCATGCGTCATGCGCTCCTATATTTAACATGGGGGCGCATGGACATGCGTTGCACTTGCGTTTTGCGACGCATGCGTCACTGCGGCGCACGCGTCCGGGCGCAGAGGACGCTACAAGTTGCATTTTTTGTGCGTCCAAAATCAAGCAAAAAAAGTACACATGCGTCGCAAAACGCAGCGTTGTGCATGCGTTTTGCTGCGTTTTTGTTTGCGTTGTGCGTTGCGTCGCCGACGCTGCGGCGCACAACGCAAATGTGAACGTAGCCTAATATGTTATTTCTGCATCTGTGCTTTGGACTGATAATTTACAGGGCTGTGTACGCAGTTAATGGAGCTGATGACAAACTGACTATTCATATTGATTAGCGATAGGAGCTTGCCGAAAAGAAGTGGCTTACAAACACCTCTGGCAGCCGCTTATCTCCGTAGTAAAATGTTTAAAACAATGTCCTATCCTTCCAGTATCTGACTTTCAGATTAGGCCCCAATTGAGATGTCCATTTTTTTCAAGCAAGAAAAAATAATTTTCTTGCAATTTTTATCCATATGTCTGTTTTTACCTTAAGGGTATGTGCACACGTCTGGATTTCTTGCAGAAATTTCCTGAAGAAAACCGGAAATTTTCTGCAAGAAATTCGCAAATTTTTTTTGCGTTTTTTTTCCGGTTTTTTTTCGCGGTTTTTTTAGCATTCTGCAAGCGTAATTAGCTTGCAGAATGCTAAAGTTTTCCAAGCGATCTGTAGCATCGCTTGGAAAACTGACTGACAGGTTGGTCACACTTGTCAAACATACTGTTGTGTGGTGTGTAGTGTGGTATCCGATTTTGTTGTATGCAGTTCTACGCATTAAACTGTGATAAACAGATAGCAGATGGATGACACACGGATGGCATGGGAGTGCTATCTTTTTCTTTTCACAGACCCATTCACTTGAATGGGCGAGTTTAACAAGCAGTTAGGATAAAAAATGGATAGGTCTCCATTCTTTTTGCAAAATATAAATCCATAAAAAAAAAAAAAGTCAGACATGTGAACAGCACCATAGACTAAAATGGAATGTGTTCTAAACATGGATTGGACATAGCCATGAAACAGACATCTGAATGAGGCCATCATGAGACTCCATGCATAATGGATTGCTGGCAGATCCTTAGGCCGGAGACACACTGGTGCGAGATACGGCCGAGTCTCGCTGGTTAAAAGCAAGCTGTGGCACCGGCACTCCGGAGCGGAGAGTGCAGCTGCATAGGAATACATGGAGCCGCACGCTCCGCTCCGGAGTGCCGGTGCCACAGCTTGCCTTTAACCAGCGAGACTCGGCCGTATCTCGCACCAGTGTGTCTCCGGCCTTACTTTGATCTACGTGATGTGTGTGGCCAGCTTCATGTATGGGCTGATGACTTTTATGTCAATCCTACACAATTCAGACTTGCTATCATCTGTTCTGCTGATCCAAGTTCTTTCCTACAGCTCTGCAGTTATTACTGGAACACGCCTGCAGCTATATAATAATACCTTTACTGTGATAAGTGATGCCTACTGATCTTGTTGGGTTTGTATGAGTCTACGTTATAACAGAACTGTCTGAAGCTCCGTTGTTACTAGTGTTAGGAAATCCATTCATCCTCCCATTCTCTGTCACAATAAATGGGAACAGTTCCCAGAGATGGCAGTAAGAGGACATTGGGGGAAGTGTTTCTGTTCCTAATTTTGTAGACTTAAAATGGAAGGGAGAATGAACTTATTAAATATCCACTTACCATGTACTGGTGGCTGTAGTCTCATACTATACTGAAAGGTTTATAAAAATCCTGTTCACACATTGTAGCACAGTGATGGAGATACAATGTACTCCGATATGTGCAAACATACCGTGTATGTGTTTTTTTTCCTTTTTTTTAACAATAGCATATTTTATCCATGTGGATTATTGTACTCCCAATTGACTTCAACTGATATTGTCACTTTTACATGCAAGGCTATGTTCAGACCACATTTTGAGTCCCCTGTTGAACATATACGAAGGCTCATGATGTGTATGGTACATGGAGGCACAGAGGCATCTGTCAGCCATGGGCTCTTCACAGCTAAGTTCAAAACCTCTGTGACCGACTCTTCCAAAATATAAAACTAAGTTTTTTACCCCATGAAATGTCGGCTACCATAACAGAAAGCTGTGAGGTTTTGTTATACAAAAGATGGTCAATTGGACATTCCAGGGGTTTGGCTTTACCGTTAGAACAGAACAATGGAATTGAATAACATTGAGGTCCGCAGGGCCTGATTGCAGTTCTTGTTAAATCAGTTCTAAGAACTTTTCCCAGAATTCCTGTACTAGAAACATTGTCCAGTTTCGAAAAGACATTTCCAAATTAGGGGTTAAAGGGGTTCTCCAATAGCGTATTGAAATGACTCCTGTCACACAATTCAACTAGCTGCCCATTTTATTCACAACCTATCCTGTGTCTCAATTGACATAGGAGTTGTATCGTAAGCACACATATCGGAGCTGCCAGAGAAAGGCAGTGACAGCAGTGGAAGTACATTTTCCTTTCAGTGACTAAACTTTGACCACTGAGGCTGGAGAAAAAAATCATTTGTGGTCAGGCAGCCGAGGAGATTTATTTCTTTTGATGATTTATTTCTTCTGATATCACAGCCTTTCTCCTCAGCTCACTGAGGTAAGATACTAGCCTTCTGTCAGTTCAGACAGAATTCGGGAGCTGTGTTTTTCAGACTGCAGCTAATCTGACATGTCACTAGAACGGGCTGCCATTTTAATTATGTGATGGAGGTTATTTTATTACATTTTTGGACAACCCCTTTAAAGAGAACCCATCAAAAGTGGCCAGTTTTTGCTCTTTTTACTTTTTCTGCTTCCGAGTATTTTTTTTTTCTTAAATCTGCAATACAGTTCGAGAGATGTGATTATTTTTATTTAGTGCTCCCAATATGCTAAATTTGATAGTCTTTACAAGGGGGCAATGCTTACAGCAGGGGTTGGGAACCTTTTTTCTGCCAAGGCCATTTGGAATTTTATAAAAGCTTTCAGAGGCCGTATAAAATTATTAACTTAAACATTAACCAATTATATTTATACAAACATTTAAATAACTTTCAGCTCCCCCCACACACAGTATAGTGCAGCTCCCCCCACACACAGTACAGTGCAGCTCCTCCAATATACAGTATAGTGCAGCTCCCCCCAACACACAGTGCAGCTCCCCTAACACACAGTACAGTGCAGCTCCCCAACACGCAGTATAGTGCAGACCAATACACAGTATAGTACAGCTCCCCCCACACACAGTATAGTGCAGCTCCCCAACACACAGTATAGTGCAGGAGCAGCTCCCCCAATACACAGTATAGTGCAGCACCCCACCACACACAGTACAGTGCAGCTCCCCTGTTGTGGATTCTGTTTGTGGGCTCCCTCTGGTGGTTACTGCTGGTACTGGGTGACTTTGGTGGGTTGCGGCCTTTGGTTTCCACCTGTCCATCAGAGGCTGGGTGTTTCCTATTTTACCTGGCCTTTCTGTCATTCCCTTGCCGGCTATCAATGTATTCAGATGTGCTCTGTTTGGTTCCTGCCTACCTGCTCCCAGATCTTTCAGGATAAGCGAAGTGCTGATTTTCAGTTGTTGGTTTTTTTGTCCAGCTTGCTTATTATGTCTCTATGCTAGCTGGTAGCTCTAGTGGACTGAGGTTCTCCCCATGTGCCATGAGTTGGCACATGGGTTCTTGTAATCTCAGGATGGTTTTTTGATTAGGGCTTTTTGCTGACCGCTCAGACCCCTTTTGTATCGTTCTGCTTTCTAGTTTACAGCGGGCCTCAATTTGCTGAACCTATATATATCATCTCTATGTGTGTGCCTTCCTCTCATTTCACCGTCAATACATGTGGGGGGCAACTATACCTTTTGGGGTTCATTCCTCTGGAGGCAAGTGAGGTCTTTATTTTCTCTGCAGTACTAGTTAGCTCTTAGGCTGGTGCGTGGCGTCTAGAACCAATGTAGGCACGCTCCCTGGCTATCTCTAGTTGCGTTTGTCAGGCGTAGGGCAGCGGTCAGCCCAGGTTCCATCACCCTAGAGCTCGTCCGATATTTTGTATTACTTTGCTTGTCCCTTGCTATCCCTAGCCATTGGGATTCATGGCAGTATAGCCGGCCCACAAAGTGTTAATTGTTTGGGCTGAAGCAGGAGAAAAAGAAGTGTTTAAGGGAAATTTTTTTTTTTTTTTTTCCTTCAGAGTTTTGCTGCCTAGCCCTTAATTGCTGTCTAGCTGCTTCTTACCTCCTCTTAACCCTTGAATGGCTCTGATATTAGCTGTTTAACATGGATGTCCAGAGTTTGGCTTCCAGCCTGAGTAATCTCGCGGCAAAAGTTCAAAACATACAGGATTTTGTTGTTCACACTCCCATGTCTGAACCTAGAATTCCTATTCCAGAGTTCTTTTCTGGAGATAGATCTACCTTCCTGAATTTCAGGAACAATTGTAAATTGTTTCTTTCTTTAAAATCTCGCTCCTCTGGAGACCCTGCTCAACAGGTCAAGATTGTAATATCTTTCCTGCGAGGCGACCCTCAGAATTGGGCATTTGCATTGGCACCAGGGGATCCTGCATTGCTCAATGTGGATGCGTTTTTTCTGGCATTGGGATTGCTCTATGAGGAACCCAACCTGGAGATTCAGGCTGAAAAGGCTTTATTAGCCCTCTCTCAGGGGTATGATGAAGCGGAAATATATTGTCAAAAATTTCGGAAATGGTCGGTGCTTACTCAGTGGAATGAGTGCGCCCTGGCTGCAAACTTCAGAAATGGTCTTTCCGAGGCCATTAAGGATATTATGGTGGGGTTCCCTATGCCTACAGGTCTGAATGAGTCGATGGCTATGGCCATTCAGATTGATCGGCGTTTACGGGAGCGCAAACCCGTGCACCAGTTGGCGGTGTCTTTTGAACAGGCACCTGAGACTATGCAATGTGATAGAATTCAGTCCAGAAGTGAACGGCAAAATTATAGGCGGAAAAATGGATTGTGTTTTTATTGTGGTGATTCAGCTCATGTTATATCAGCATGCTCTAAACGCACAAAAAGGGTTGATAAATCTTTTGCCATTGGTACTCTGCAGCCTAGGTTCATTTTGTCTGTGACTCTGATTTTTTCACTGTCTTCCATTTCCGTCGATGCCTATGTGGATTCGGGCGCTGCCCTGAGTCTTATGGATTGGTCATTTGCTAAACGCTGCGGTTTTAGTCTGGAACCTCTGGAAGTTCCTATTCCTCTGAAGGGAATTGACTCTACACCATTGGCTATGAATAAACCGCAGTATTGGACACAAGTGACCATGCGCATGACTCCCGTTCATCAGGAGGTGATTCGCTTCCTTGTACTGTATAATTTACATGATGTACTAGTGCTTGGTCTGCCATGGTTACAAACTCATAATCCTGTCCTGGACTGGAAAACAATGTCTGTGTTAAGCTGGGGATGTCAGGGGGTTCATGATTATGCACCTCCGATTTCAATCGCTTCATCTACTCCTTCTGAGATCCCTGCGTTTTTGTCTGACTATAGGGATGTTTTTGAGGAGCCTAAGCTCAATTCGCTCCCTCCGCATAGAGATTGTGACTGTGCTATAGAATTGATTCCTGGCAGTAAGTTCCCTAAGGGTCGTTTTGTCCCTATGAAGGTCTCTTCTCCTAAGTTCAAGCCTCGGTTCATCGGTCCTTATAGGATCTCGGAGATTCTTAACCCTGTATCTTTTCGTTTGGATCTCCCAGCATCGTTTGCTATTCATAATGTGTTCCATCGGTCGTTGTTGCGGAGGTATGAGGTGCCCGTTGTTCCTTCGGTTCAGCCTCCTGCTCCGGTGCTGGTGGAGGGAGAATTGGAGTATGTTGTTGAGAAGATCTTGGATTCTCGTGTTTCCAGACGCAAACTCCAGTATTTGGTTAAGTGGAAGGGTTATGGTCAGGAGGATAATTCCTGGGTGGTCGCCTCCGATGTTCATGCGACTGATTTGGTCCGCGCCTTCCATAGAGCTCACCCTGATCGCCCTGGGGGTTCTCGTGAGGGTTCGGTGACCCCTCCTCAAGGGGGGGGTACTGTTGTGGATTCTGTTTGTGGGCTCCCTCTGGTGGTTACTGCTGGTACTGGGTGACTTTGGTGGGTTGCGGCCTTTGGTTTCCACCTGTCCATCAGAGGCTGGGTGTTTCCTATTTTACCTGGCCTTTCTGTCATTCCCTTGCCGGCTATCAATGTATTCAGATGTGCTCTGTTTGGTTCCTGCCTACCTGCTCCCAGATCTTTCAGGATAAGCTAAGTGCTGATTTTCAGTTGTTGGTTTTTTTGTCCAGCTTGCTTATTATGTCTCTATGCTAGCTGGTAGCTCTAGTGGACTGAGGTTCTCCCCATGTGCCATGAGTTGGCACATGGGTTCTTGTAATCTCAGGATGGTTTTTTGATTAGGGTTTTTTGCTGACCGCTCAGACCCCTTTTGTATCGTTCTGCTTTCTAGTTTACAGCGGGCCTCAATTTGCTGAACCTATATATATCATCTCTATGTGTGTGCCTTCCTCTCATTTCACCGTCAATACATGTGGGGGGCAACTATACCTTTTGGGGTTCATTCCTCTGGAGGCAAGTGAGGTCTTTATTTTCTCTGCAGTACTAGTTAGCTCTTAGGCTGGTGCGTGGCGTCTAGAACCAACGTAGGCACGCTCCCTGGCTATCTCTAGTTGCGTTTGTCAGGCGTAGGGCAGCGGTCAGCCCAGGTTCCATCACCCTAGAGCTCGTCCGATATTTTGTATTACTTTGCTTGTCCCTTGCTATCCCTAGCCATTGGGATTCATGACACTCCCCCCAACACACACAGTACAGTGCAGCTCCCCAATACACAGTATAGTACAGGCACAGCTTCCCCAATACACAGTATAGTGCAGCTCCCCCAACACAGTATAGTGCAGCTCCTCCCCAACACACTGTATAGTGCAGCTCCCTCCTAACACACAGTACAGTGCAGCTCCCCACCAACACACAGTATAGTAAGTATAGTGCAGACGCAGCTCCCCCCATTACACAGTATATTGCTGGCACACACACCATAGTGTAGCCCCTGCACTAACACACACACAATAATGCATACACACACAATACTCACCCCTCCTCTTTGTTCGCCGCGCTGCTCCAGGTTCTGCAGCGGTCTCATCGGCTCCACTGCTGGTACAACGTGGCGCACGATGAAGTGACGTCATTGGGCGCCCTCCGAGTCACAAGCAGAGGGGGAGTGATGGAGGAGGGAGCGTATCACTGCTTTCAACTGTATCGGCGACTATGATGCCGATCAGTTGAATTAGCAATGGGGGTGGCGCCGGGCCACATAGCGGCCATCCGCGCGCGCCTCTGAAGAATTAAAGGACCGGCGGCCAAAAAATGGGCAAAGTGGTTGCGGGCCGCACCAGATAATATCGCGGGCCTGATACGGCCCACGGGCTGGACGTTCCCCACCCCTGGCTTATAGGGTAATTATGCAGAGCAGCTTAAAGACAGAGACCCAGAGAATCCTTGAAGTGTAACTTTGGGTAGGACCAAAGGACCGATAAGGTATAGCAGTGTTTTGAGCTCAGTACATTTACACTGTATCTAAAACGCTGCTTTCTACATTAGAAGCACAGTAGGTGGAATTTATAGAACGCCCATGCCCACTGTGCTTCTATTTAGCACTGCGTAAACTCACCCGTGGTGTCGGTTTACGAGCCGCAGCTTGTTAATTATCTAGACTAGCCATTCATTAGGTTCACTGAACACATGCGGATTTAACTGCGTGATTATAACGCAGCGTTTTGGATGCAGCAAAAATACGCTGCGTCCAAAACATTGCTATTTCCTGATCGTGGGCACATAGCTTAAGAATTAGCCCTAAGTCTAATGTCCCATATCTCTGCAGCCGTGCAACCATGTTTTTATCTGAAACACTGCAGTGTTTCAGAGTTATGCCGGGATCACACTAAGGCCGGCGTCACACTCAGTGTAGAGAAATACGGTCCGTATTTTACATGCGTAATACGCAGAAATGTTCCCAAAATAGTGATCCGTATGTCATCCGTAAGCAGGGTGTGGCAGCGTATTTTGCGCATGTCATCCTCCATATGTAATCCGTACGGCATCCGTACAGCGAGATTTTCTCGCCGGCTTGCAAAACGGACATACAATGGATCCATGGGCTCAAATATTCGTGAAAACATATATACAGTCTCTCTCTCTCTCTCTATATATATATATATATATATATATATATATATATATATGTCAGTGAGACACGTGTGTATATATATATATAAATATATATATATATATATATATATATATATATATATATATATATGTATATTTCATACAGCGCTAGATAGCAGAAAAGCCGGTAATTCAATTGCCGGCTTTTGCTATCTCCTTCCCAAACCCGACAGGATATGAGACATGGTTTACATACAGTAAACCATTTCATATCCCTTATTTTTGAACATATTCCTCATTAGTAATGTTCCAAGTGTCTGTGTGCAAAATTTGGGGGCTCTAGCTGTTAAAATAAAGGGTTAAATCACGGAAATAACTGGCGTGGGCTCCCGCGCAATTTTCTCCGCCAGAGTGGGAAAGCCAGTGACTGAGGGCAGATATTAATAGTCTAGGGTGGTACCATGGTTATAGGACCCCCCTGGCTAAAAACATCTGCCCCCAGCCACCCCAGAAAAGGCACATCTGTAAGATGCGCCTATTCTGGCACTTAACCTCTCTCTTCCCATTCCCATATAGCGGTGGGATATGGGCTAATAAAGGGTTAATGTCACCTTGCTATTGTAAGGTGACATTAAGCCAGGTTAATAATGGAGAGGTGTCAATAAGACACCTATCCATTATTAATCCAATAGTAGTAAATGGTTAATAAAGCACACACACATTAGGAAAAAAGTATTTTATTGAAATAAAGACACAGGGTGTTGTAATAGTTTATTATACTCTCAATCCAATTGAAGACCCTTGTCACCTGAAAGAAAGTTAAAATAAAAAATCAACAATATCCCATACCTTCCGTCTTCAGTCTTGTCCCACGCTGTAAATCCATCTGAAGAGGTTAAATAATTTTACAAGCAGGAGCTCTGCTAGTGCAGCTGTTCTCCTGCCTGTAAAATCTGGGGAATGAATGGAAAGCAGGGGAACGCAGCTACCTAGACTTGCGGTGCTGCGCCCCCTGTAGGTATAACCGCAGATGAACTCGAGCGTGAGAAAATAATCAGAAAAATGCCCACGCTCGAGTTCATATGAGGTTATGCCAGCAGGGGGCGCAGCACCGCAAGTCTAGGTAGCTACGTTCCCCTGCTTTCCATTCCCCAGATTTTGCAGCCAGGAGCACAGCTGCATTAGTAGAGCTCCTGCTTGTATAATTATTTAACCCCTTCAGATGGATTTACAGCGTGGCGTGGGACAAGACAACGGAAGGTATGGGATATTGTTGATTTTTTATTTTAACTTTGTTTCAGGTGACAAGGGTCTTCAATTGGATTGAGAGTATAATAAACTATTACAACACCCTGTGTCTTTATTTCAATAAAATACTTTTTTCCTAATGTGTGTGTGCTTTATTAACCATTTACTACTACTGGATTAATAATGGATAGGTGTCTTATTGACATCTCTCCATTATTAACCTAGCTTAATGTCACCTTACAATAGCAAGGTGACATTAACCCTTTATTAGCCCATATCCCACTGCTACACGGGAGTGGGAAGAGAGAGGCTAAGTGCCAGAATAGGCGCATCTTACTGATGTGCCTTTTCTGGGGTGGCTGGGGGCAGATGTTTTTAGCCGGGGGGGTCCTATAACCATGGTACCTCCCTAGGCTATTAATATCTGCCCTCAGTCACTGGCTTTCCCACTCTGGCGGAGAAAATTGCGCAGGAGCCCACGCCAATTTTTTGAGCCCCCAAATTTTGCACACAGACACTTGGAACATTACTAATGAGGAATATGTACAAAAATAAGGGATATGAAATGGTTTACTGTATGTAAACCATGTCTCATATCCTGTTGGGTTTGGGAAGGAGATAGCAAAAGCCGGCAATTGAATTACCGGCTTTTCTGCTATCTAGCGCTGTATGAAATATACATATATATATATATATATATATATATATATATATATATATATATATATATATATATATATACATATATATATATATATATATATATATACACGTGTCTCACTGACATATATATATATATAGAGAGAGAGAGACTGTATATATGTTTTCACGAATATTTGAGCCCATGGATCCATTGTATGTCCGTTTTGCAAGCTGGCGAGAAAATCTCGCTGTACGGATGCCGTACGGATTACATATGGAGGATGACATGCGCAAAACACGCTGCCACACCCTGCTTACGGATGACATACGGATCACTATTTTGGGAACATTTCTGCGTATTACGCATGTAAAATACGGACCGTATTTCTCTACACTGAGTGTGACGCCGGCCTTAGTGTGATCCCGGCCTAACTCTGAAACACTGCAGTGTTTCAGATAAAAACATGGTTTACTGTAAGTAATCATGTCTCATATCCTGTCGGGTTTTGGAAGGAGATGGCAAAAGCCGGCAATTGAATTACCGGCTTTTCTGCTATCTAGCGCTGTATGAAATATAAATATATATATGTGTGTCTCACTGACATATATATATATATATATATATATATATATATATATATATATATATATATATATATATATATATATATATATATATATATATATATATATACCCCTATACTATGTGTAGACATTTATTTTAGCTATTCTAACCTGTCAGTGTGATTTTACTGTACACCGCACTGAATTGCCGGCTTTTCTATAGAACACCGCTGCGTATTTCTCGCAAGTCACACTGTTGGTCCGTGTGTAATCCATATTTTTCTCACCCCATTGACTTTCATTGGCGGATTTTTTGCGCAATACGCTGACAAACGCAGCATGCTGCGATTTTCTATGGCCGTACAAGACCGTAAAATACGGATGCGTAAAATACGCCAGATAGGAGCTGGGCTATAGAGAATCATTGTACCGTGTGCAATGCGTATTTTCTGCGCCTCTCATACGTCCGTAAAACTCGCTAGTGTGACGCCGGCCTACACGTATGGAAAATCGGTCCTAGTGTCCCTGCTGAGAGTCACACAAGTGTTCTCCATATGGTCATCCGTGTGTAATGCGTTTGCAATGCGATGATGCGATTTTCTCGCTCCTATGTATCCGTATGGCATCAATATGACATGCGTATGGCTTTACATTTCTCACTGCTTTTCCTCATTGAATTTAATGGCTCAATGGGCTGAAATTAGAAAAATGTGTGTGTATTTCTCGGAAGTCACACGGATGGTCCGTGTGGTGTACAAGTTTTTCTCACACCCATAGACTTGCATTGGCGAGACGCGGGCAATATATGCGTACAATCATAGCATGCTGCGATTTCACTCGCACGCTGAATATGCCCGAGAAAAAAAACAGTCATGTGAGCTGCCCCATAGATTAACAGTGGTCCGAGTGCTGTGCGATATTTTCTTTCGTAGCACTCATCCGTATTCTATGCTGTTGTGACCCCAGCCTTAAACATATATGACTGAAAACAGTCAGCCAGTGTCTACTGTAGTATTTGCTGCCTGTGGATTAGGCAGCATGTATCATCAGCTGTCAGGTTCTCTTTAAGAAGGAAAATACTTCTGTTATTGCAATAAAAAAGCTGCAAAACTATTTGCCTACTTTGATGTAGCATGGTTGTGTACAGCATTTTGTGAACCTGATGCTAGGGACAACAAGAATAACAACAAGATAACAGAATGCAAAGTCATAAATACTACGTTTGTGTTCCCTCTTTTGTTGCTCAGTTAGGCTACGTTCACATTTGCGGTCTGCGCCGCAGCGTCGGGCGCCGCAGCGTCGCCGCATGCGTCATGCGCCCCTATATTTAACATGGGGGCGCATGGACATGCGTCGCACTTGCGTTTTGCGCCGCATGCGTCCCTGCGGCGCCCGCGTCTGGGCGCAGAGGACGCAGCAAGTTGCATTTTTGCTGCGTCCAAATTCAATGAAAAAAAGGACGCATGCGGCGCAAAACGCAGCGTTGTGCATGCGTTTCGCTGCGTTTTTGTTTGCGTTGTGTGTTGCGGCGCCGACGCTGCGGCGCACAACGCAAATGTGAACGTAGCCTTACATATATACCATATAAGCTTATGCAATGTCTAGTGGGGACTTGTATTCACAATGTAGAAAGCAAAGATTGGTGAGAGTTCCGTGTCTGCCTCCTGTCTATTTTGGCTTGCAATATTTTTGTTTTTTAAGTTCACTTAAGTTCCGTTCAGTAGTTTGCTAAAATTTGGACAAAAGCTAGATTTTTTTTGGGAAGAGATATAACAGGAAGCAGCTGGGCCAGCAGGGAGGGATTGAGACACCAATGTAACAGCAGGCTGAGCATGATCCTTATACAACTTTGTCTAAATATACAAAAGCCAGTTACCAAGGCCTCACACACAAGTCTTTCTGCACATGCAATATCCAGTTACACAGTATACTGGGGTTTCTGCATAAACTAAACTTAATCACAAGACCTCATTGTTATACCACTCTGTGTATGCAGCTTAATATCCTTAGTACAGGCATAGAAACATGGCTTCTTAAAAGCATGCCAAGGTTTGTTTCAAAGATTTAGGCTATGTGCACACGTTGCAGATTTGACTGTGGAATTTTCTGTGTAGATTCTGCATTTCTTGGCAGAAAACACAGGTCGGAATCTGCACCTTTTTGGGTTTGCTCACATTGGTGTAAGGCTATGTGCACACGTTGCAGATTTGGCTGTGGAATTTTCTGTGCAGATTCTGAATTTCTTGGCAGAAAACGCAGGTCAGAATCTGCACCTTTTTTTGGTATGTGCACACGTTGCAGATTTTTGTGCGGATTTCTTCCTTTTTTTAACCCTGCAGATTTCTATTATGGAATAGGTGCAGAAATGCTGCAGATCTGCAAAAAGAAGTGACATGCTCCTTTTTTGAATCTGCTGCGTTTTCTGTGCAGATTTTTCCACACCATTAGCACAGCATTTTTTTTTGCCATTGATTTACATTGTACTGTAAATCACTTGCGGAACTGCAGCGTTTCTGCGCGGAAAAAAAAGCTGCAGATCTGCAAGAAATCTGCAACGTGTGCACATAATTATAACAGGAGAAAAAACGGAGTAAATGTCCAACAATCATTTAAATAGTCTATTTATTAAATCAATAAGTCACAAAGAATTAATCGAAACAATTCATATAAACAAGTAATTTCACAGATTCATTCAGCTAAAGAGAGCCGGGTAGCACAGACCAAAAATGGTGTGGAACCATATAAACACCTGCTGTATAACGTAAAGTGCATAGTGCAACCATGTATAGGTATATTTCCCTGGGGTATGCTACTAAAATAGTATATGCGCTCACATGAGCCCTGTACACAGGCTCAGAAATAGCATATGCATCGTAAATAGCCACCAGGTTCTTACTGCAATGCAGGCGTCAGATAGGGGTCCACACCAACGCGTTGGTGTGGACCCCTATCTGACGCCTGCATTGCGGTAAGAACCTGGTGGCTATTTACGATGCATACGCTATTTCTGAGCCTGTGTACAGGGCTCATGTGAGCGCATATACTATTTTAGTAGCATACTGAAGAGAGACGAGAATCCAAGATCTTCTCTAGCACGTACTCCAACTCGCCCTCAACCAACACCGGAGCAGGAGGCTCAACAGCAGGAACCACAGGCACAACGTACCGCCGCAACAAAGACCTATGGAACACGTGAATGGCAAACGACACCGGAAGATCCAAACGAAAAGAAACCGGGTTAAGAACTTCCAAAATTTTATAAGGACCAATAAAGCGGGGCTTAAACTTAGGAGAGGAAACCTTCAGAGGGACATACCGAGAAGACAACCAAATCATTCATTTTATGCAGAACAAGAAAACGAATCACCTCCCGATGTTCAGGAGTCATGCACATGGTCACTTGTGTCCAAAACTGCGGTTTATTTTCCGCCAGTGGCGTAGCATCAATTCCTCTGAGAGGAAGAGGAATTTTTAAAGGCTCCAGGACAAAACCGCAGCGCTTGGCAAACGACAAGTCCATAAGACTCAGGGCAGCACCTGAATCCACAAACGCCATAACAGGGTAGGAAGACAATGAACAAACTAAAGTCACAGACAAAATAAATTTAGGCTGCAAATTACCAATGGAGACAGGACTGACGACCTTGGTTAGGCGTTTAGAGCATGCTGATATAACATGTAGAATCACCACAGTAAAAACACAGCCCATTCTGTCGTCTATGATTTTGTCGTTCGGTTCTAGTCAGGATTCTATCACATTGCATTGCTGGATCGGGGTTTCTGTCACATTGCATTGAAACAGGTGTCTGTTCAGACAACACCGCCAGAGGATTAGCGGATTTGCGCTCCCGCAAACGCCGATCAATCTGAATAGCCAGCGCCATAGAATCATTCAGACTTGTAGGAATTGTGAAACCCACCATCACATTCTTAATGGCTTCAGAAAGGCCATTTCTGAAATTTGCGGCCAGAGCACATTCATTCCATTGAGTAAGCACGGACCATTTCCGAAATTTTTGGCAATACACTTCGGCTTCATCCTGGCCCTGAGAGATAGCCAGTAGAGCTTTTTCTGCCTGAATTTCAAGATTAGGCTCCTCATAAAGCAATCCGAGCGCCAGAAAAAACGCATCAACATCCGCCAATGCCGGATCTCCTGGCGCTAACGAGAAAGCCCAATCCTGAGGGTCGCCACGCAAAAAGGAGATAACAATTTTAACTTGCTGAGCTGAATCTCCAGACGAACGAGATTTCAAAGATAGAAACAATTTACAATTATTCCTAAAATTCCTAAATTTAAATCGATCTCCAGAGAACAGCTCAGGAATAGGTATCTTAGGCTCAGACATAGGACTGCTAACAACAAAATCCTGAATGCTCTGCACTCGTGCAGCAAGCTGATCCACACTAGTAATCAAGGTCTGAACATTCATGTCTGCAGCAAGGCTTACAGCCACTCTGAGAAAAAGGGGAAGGAAGAAAGAGGAGAAAAAAAAATCAGAACTCCTTTTCTTTTAATCCCACTTCTGCAATGCATTAACTATTCATGGCCTGGCATACTGTTATGATCCCAATGGCAAGGATCTCAGAGATTACAGCAAAGTCTGCAAACATAAATACCAGCTCATAGGGACGTGGTAACTAGGCTGACCATATACCTGATCCTAGCACAAACACTAACAGTAGCCGGGGAACGTGCCTACGTTGATCCTAGACGTCTCGCGCCAGCCGGAGAACTAACTAACCCTATCAGGGAAAATAAGACCTCTCTTGCCTCCAGAGAAAAGACCCCAAAGTAATACAAGCCCCCAACAAATAATAACGGTGAGGTAAGAAGAAAAGACAAACGTAAGAATGAACTAGATTTTAGCAAAGAGAGGCCCACTGACTAATAGCAGAAAATAGTAAGATGACTTATATGGTCAGCAAAAAACCCTGCAAAATATCCACGCTGAATATCCAAGAACCCCCAAACCGACTAACGGTGAGGGGGGAGAATATCAGCCCCCTAGAGCTTCCAGCAATATCAGGAATCACATTTTGTACAAGCTGGACAAAAATATGAACAAGCAAAATAACAAAAAATAAGAAAGCAGGACTTAGCTTATCTTGCAAAGAACCAGGACCTGAGGACAGGAGCAAACAGAAATGAACTGATTACAACGATGCCAGGCACTGGACTGAGAATCCAGGAAGTTTAAATAGCAACACCCCAGGCCTAACGAAGCAGGTGAGTACCAACCTGGTAAAAGACAGTCCAAGTGCCAAATCACTAGTGACCACAAGAGGGAGCCAAGAAGTATAGTTCACAACACACTCAGAGTTGCCGAGTCATGCTACCCTCTGTAAAACTTAACAAACCTGATGAGCGTTATCGTTACTGACGTCACCGCTCTCCAGACCCCCCATGTCCCACAGAGCACAGTGTGAGCCAGGAGTGACTGCTACTAAAAGACTTTGGAGACTCGGAACGACTCTCCATGGGCTTTTATCAAGGAAATCTGGGAACGTCGAGGAAATCGCTGTTGTACGTCCGACTGAACGAGGGACAGTGTCTTGTTTTTTTCCCTCTTTTTATGTTTTTCTTATCTCCATTTGTGGACTACGCCGGATTTGGTAGACTACGTCAGACCTGCATGGGGTATTTTTTTTTTTTTTATAAATTGGTGAACCAGACAAAGTTGTTCCTACCTCATGCTGCTTTCAGGTTAAATAGCAAAAAAATGCTGATGGATTGCTTTTAAATAGAAATGTGATGTTTTGTATAAAGTATTGTACATTTGTTCTCTAGGAACCAAACATTATTGGAGTATCAGACATGTAGTAAAGGTTATAAATTTACATACACTCTTCAATAGCCAGCCATCTCAAAAAAAGAGCATCATATTGTCATATGTTTGGCATAAGTCCAGTCTTGGTTCTCTTAGGGTTTGTGCATACGATCAGGAATCAGGATCACATCTCCACAAGATAAATAGACATGCTACGTTCTGGAGAGACATGCTGCATGTCCGTCTCCGTGGGTGATCCGCGGACGTCTCTGGACGCATAGTGGGCATGGGATTTCTTGAAATCCCATCCACTATGCCGTAACAGCTGGACGCTGCGGGTTGGACGGTGCACAAGTACGCACCATCCAACCCACAGCGTTTACTGATCGTCAGCACATACCCTTATAGTATTCATGACCTATTTTCAATAAAATAAAATAAATCTCTATCAAGGATCAACAAGAAGGATAGATGTGTAAGCAGGTGCAGGAATGCAGTAACGCAGGGATTGCAGAACCAGGCTGTATAACAAGGTTGTTTAATTGGCTAAGGGTACCGTCACACAGTGGCATTTTTATCGCTACGACGGCACGATTCGTGACGTTCTAGCGATATCGTTACGATCTCGCAGTGTCTGACACGCTACTGCGATCAGGCACCCAGCTGAGAATCGTACGTCGTAGCAGATCGTATGGAACTTTCTTTCGTCGCTGGATCTCCCGCTGTCATCGCTGGATCGTTGTGTGTGACAGCGATCCAGCGATGCGTTCGCTGGTAACCAGGGTAAACATCGGGTAACTAAGCGCAGGGCCGCGCTTAGTAACCCGATGTTTACCGTGGTTACCAGCGTAAAAGTAAAAAAAACCAAACCGTACATGCTCACCATCTGATGTCCGTCAGGTCCCTTGCCGTCCGCTTCCCGCTCTGACTGTCTGCCGGCCGGAAAGTGAGAGCAGATCACAGCGGTGACGTCACCGCTGCACTCTGCTCTCACTGTACGGCCGGATCTCAGTCAGAGCAGGAAGCAGACGGCAAGGGACCTGACGGACATCAGATGGTGAGCATGTACGGTTTTTTTTTTTTTACTTTTACGCTGGTAACCACGGTAAACATCGGGTTACTAAGCGCGGCCCTGCGCTTAGTAACCCGATGTTTACCCTGGTTACCCGGGGACTTCGGCATCGCTCCAGCGCCGTGATTGCAACGTGTGACCGCAGTCTACGACGCTGGAGCGATAATCATACGACGCTGCGACGTCACGAATCGTGCCGTCGTAGCGATGTAAATGGTACTGTGTGACGGTACCCTTACAAAGAAAAGGGTAGCAATGGTCTCCTCGCAGGGAGCTAATAATATTAACCAATGGATAGTAACAAGGGAAGTAAACAAAGGGTTAACATGACAGTCTGATATGTAAATGGCACTTATCGTGGTCTTCTCTGGTCCTCATTCGAATACAGTCTGATGGGGATTGTAGTACCAGCAACGGCTATCGTGGTGTCCTTAGGTGGATCCAGCGAATCACGGTCCAGCTTCTGGCGGCATCGGGCGGTCACCGGTCTTACCGGTTAAGCCCTAGTCCATAAATCTGTGCAGCTAAAGTAGGGAACGCTGCGGGAGTCTCTGTCCAACACGTGTGCTACTTCTCGTCTATCGCTAAAGGGGGCGCACCTTGGGACCCTGCACCTGGCATCCTCCTCACGAGCACAGCCCTCTGCCTAGCCAGGCGCGCTGCACTCTGCACACTCACTGTCCCTCTGGAGCGCTCGCTTAATCTCTGCCACGGCTTGTCTCCTCGCTGTCTGTCACCCTGCGGAGTTCGCCGCACGCCTGCTTCTGCTCGCACTGCTGGCCGGAAACTAACTGTCGCTTCGTGTGCTTTTAGCTCTGTTTCTAGCTTAAACACACACCCTCTTCTCGGGTCATGGGACCTGTCCGGTCCCCTATACCTTCCCTCTGGCAACATAGGAAGAAGTCTCGAGAGTTCCGGACCCTGCTCAATTCAGGTACCCGCAACCCGGTCTTCATACAGACGCAGAAATAATAATTGTGTAATGTAATTATTCCATTTCTAATATTTAGACATAATCAGGGGCATAATGATTGCGGTCGCAGAGGTCGTGATATGGCCTGTGGTGGGAGGCCGATTGAAGCCAGCGCAAATCAGTGTATTGCGGCGCAGAGCACCCACGTGTTTGTGCGCTACAATAAATGCTGATGGCCAATTAGAGGCCAACAGTTTTTGTTGGCGTGCCAGTGACTGGGAGCGAATGGCAGTGATGGCATGTGCTGTCCGTCGCTAGCATGCTGAAGTCAGCTGCCTGCTTTAGGAGCGGACGAGGGGAGCGGATGGGAGGTGAGCAGGGTGGATAAAAATCAATGTTTTTTTAACCCCTTCCCGACCTTTGACGCATACGCTGCGTCATGAAAGTCTGTGCCTTCCCGACCTATGACGCAGCGTATGCGTCATGGAGGGATCGCGTCCCTGCAGATCGGGTGAAGGGGTTAACTCCCATTTTACCCGATCTGCAGAGACAGGGGGAGTGGTGCTTCAGCCCAGGGGGGGTGGCTTCACCCCCCCGTGGCTACGATCGCTCTGATTGGCTGTTGAAAGTGAAACTGCCAATCAGAGCGATTTGTAATATTTCACCTAAAAAACTGGTGAAATATTACAATCCAGCCATGGCCGATGCTGCAATATCATCGGCCATGGCTGGAAAACCTGAAGTGACCACCCCCCACCCCACCGATCGCCCCCCCAGTGCTCCGGTGCGTGGTCCGGTCCCCTCCGTCCTGTGCTCCGCTGCCCCGTGCTCCTGCCCGCTCCCCCGTCCTGCTGTCCGCTCTCCCCGTCCTCCGATCACCCCCCCTGTGCTCAGATCCACTCCCCCACCACCCCTTCATACTTACCGATCCTCCAGGTGTCCGGCCGTCTCCTCGCTGGGCGCCGCCATCTTCCAAAATGGCGGGCGCATGCTCAGTACGCCCGCCGGCCGGCAGATTCCTTTCAGGTACATTTTGATCGCTGTGGTAGGTTCTACCACAGCGATCAAAATAAAAAAAATAATAAATAAACCCCCCCCCCTTTATCACCCCCATAGATAGGGACAATAATAAAATAAAGAAAATATATATTTTTTTTTTTCCACTAGGGTTAGGGTTAGAACTAGGGTTAGGGTTAGAACTAGGGTTAGGGTTACGGGTAGGGTTAGGGTTATGGCATGTGCGGATTTGGCAGCGGATCCGCAGGGGATCGGCCGCGGATCCGCAGCGGATCGGCCGCGGATCCGCAGCGGATCGGCCGCGGATCCGCAGCGGATCGGCCGCGGATCCGCAGCGGATCGGCCGCGGATCCGCAGCGGATCGGCCGCGGATCCGCAGCGGATTGGCCGCTGCGAATTCGTAGCAGTTTTCCATCAGGTTTACAGTACCGTGTACACCTATGGAAAACCAAATCCGCTGTGCCCATAATGCGGAAAATTCAGTGCAGAAACGCTGCGTTGTATTTTCCACAGCATGTCAATTCTTTGTGCGGATTCCGCAGCGTTTTACACCTGTTCCTCAATAGGAATCCGCAGGTGAAATCCGCACAAAAAAACACTGGAAATCTGCTGTAAATCCGCAGGTAAAACGCAGTGCCTTTTACTTGCAGATTTTTCAAAAGTCGTGCGGAAAAATCTCACACGAATCCGCTACGTGGGCACATACCCTTAGGGTTAGGGTTGGAATTAGGGCTAGGGTTGGAATTAGGGTTACGGGTGTGTTGGGGTTAGGGTTGTGGTTAGGGGTGTGTTGGGGTTAGGGTTGGGATTAGGGTTATGGCTACAGTTGGGATTAGGGTTAGGGGTGTGTTGGGGTTAGTGTTGAAGTTAGAAATGAGGGGTTTCCACTGTTTAGGCACATCAGGGGTCTCCAAACGCAACATGGCGCCACCATTGATTCCAGCCAATCTTGCATTCAAAAAGTCAAATGGTGCTCCCTCCCTTCCAAGCCCCGACGTGTGCCCAAACAGTGGTTTACCCCCACATTTGGGGTACCAGCGTACTCAGGACAAACTGGGCAACAACTGTTGGGGTCTAATTTCTCCTGTTACCCTTGCAAAAATAAAAAATTACTTGCTAAGACATAATTTTTGAGGAAAGAAGAATGATTTTTTATTTTCACGGCTCTGCGTTGTAAACTTCTGTGAAGCACTTGGGGGTTGAACGTGCTCATCACATATCTAGATAAGTTCCTTGGGGGGTCTAGTTTCCAAAATGGGGTCACTTGTGGGGTGTTTCTACTGTTTAGGCACATCAGGGGCTCTGCAAATGCAACGTGACGCCCGCAGTCCATTCCATCAAAGTCTGCATTTCAAATGTCACTACTTCCCTTCCGAGCCCTGACGTGCGCCCAAACAGTGGTTTACCCCCACATATGGGGTATCACTGTACTCACAACAAACTGGGCAACAAACATTGGGGCCCAATTTCTCCTGTTACCCTTGTGAAAATAAAAAATTGCTTGCTAAAACATCTTTTTTGAGGAAAGAAAAATGATTTTTTATTTTCACGGCTCTGCGTTGTAAACTTCTGTGAAGCACTTGGGGGTTGAATGTGCTCATCACACATCTAGATAAGTTCCTTGGGGGGTCTAGTTTCCAAAATGGGGTCACTTGTGGGGTGTTTCTACTGTTTAGGCACATCAGGGGCTCTGCAAATGCAACGTGACGCCAGCAGACCATTCCATCAAAGTCTGTATTCCAAAACGTCACTACTTCCCTTCCGAACCCCGACGTGTGCCAAAACAGTGGTTTACCCCCACATATGGGGTATCAGCGTACTCAGGAGAAACTGGACAACAACTTTTGGGGTCCAATTTCTCCTGTTACCCTTGTGAAAATAAAAAATTGCTTGCTAAAACATCTTTTTTGAGGAAAGAAAAATCATTTTTTATTTTCACGGCTCTGCGTTGTAAACTTCTGTGAAGCACTTGGGGGTTGAATGTGCTCATCACACATCTAGATAAGTTCCTTGGGGGGTCTAGTTTCCAAAATGGGGTCACTTGTGGGGTGTTTCTACTGTTTAGGCACATCAGGGGCTCTGCAAATGCAACGTGACGCCCGCAGAGCATTCCATCAAAGTCTGCATTCCAAAACGTCACTACTTCCCTTCCGAGCCCCGGCATGTGCCCAAACAGTGGTTTACCCCCACATATGGGGTATCAGCGTACTCAGGAGAAACTGGACAACAACTTTTGGGGTCCAATTTCTCCTGTTACCCTTGCAAAAATAAAAAATTCTGGGCTAAAAAAATATTTTTGAGGAAAGGAAACACATTTATTATTTTCACGGCTCTGCGTTATAAACTTCTGCGAAGCACTTGGGGGTTCAAAGTGCTCACCACACATCTAGATTAGTTCCTTGGGAGGTCTAGTTTCCAAAATGGGGTCACTTGTTAGGGAGCTCCAATGTTTAGGCACACAGGGGCTCTCCAAACGTGACATGGTGTCCGCTAATGATTGGAGCTAATTTTCCATTCAAAAAGCCAAATGGCGTGCCTTCCCTTCCGAGCCCTGCCGTGTGCCCAAACAGTGGTTTACCCCCACATATGGGGTATCATCGTACTCAGGACAAACTGGACAACAACATTTGGGGTCCAATTTCTCCTATTACCCTTGGAAAATTAAAAAATCCTGGGCTAAAAATCATTTTTGAGGAAAGAAAAATTATTTTTTATTTTCACGGCTCTGCGTTATAAACTTCTGTGAAGCATCTGGGGGTTATAAGTGCTCACTATGCATCTAGATAAGTTCCTTGGGGGGTCTAGTTTCCAAAATGGGGTCACGTGTAGGGGAGCTCCAATGTTTAGGCACACAGGGGCTCTCCAAACGCGACATGGTGTTCGCTAACGATTGGAGCTAATTTTCCATTCAAAAAGTCAAATGGCACGCCTCCCCTTCCGAGCCTTGCCGTGCACCCAAACAGTGGTTTACCCCCACATATGAGGTATCAACATACTCAGCAGAAATTGCCCAACAAATTTTAGGATCCATTTTATCCTGTTGCCCATGTGAAAATGAAAAAATTGAGGCTAAAAGAAATTTTGTGTGAAAAAAAAGTACTTTTTCATTTTTACGGATCAATTTGTGAAGCACCTGAGAGTTTAAAGTGCTCACTATGCTTCTAGATAAGTTCCTTGGGGGGTCTACTTTCCAAAATGGGGTCACTTGTGGGAGCGCTCCAATGTTTAGGCACACGGGGGCTCTCCAAACGTGACATGGTCTCTGCTAGCGATGGAGATCATTTTTCATTCAAAAAGTCAAATGGCGCTCCTTCCCTTCCGAGCCTTACCATGTGCCCAAACAGTGGTTTACCCCCACATGTGAGGTATCAGTGTACTCAGGAGAAATTGTCCAACAAATTTTAGGATCCATTTTATCCTGTTGCCCATGTGAAAATGAAAAAATTGAGGCGAAAATAATATTTTTTGTGAAAAAAAAGTACTGTTTCATTTTTACGGATCAATTTGTGAAGCACTTGGGGGTTTAAAGTGCTCACTATGCTTCTAGATAAGTTCCTTGGGGGGGTCTAGTTTCCAAAATGGGGTCACTTGTGGGGGAGCTCCAATGTTTAGGCACACGGGGGCTCTCCAAACGCGACATGGTGTCCGCTAAAGATTGGAGCCAATTTTTCATTCAAAAAGTCAAATGGCGCTCCTTTCCTTCCAAGCCCTGCCGTATGCCCAAACAGTGGTTTACCCCCACATATGAGGTATCAGCGTACTCAGGACAAATTGGACAACATCGTTCGTGGTCCAGTTTTTCCTTTTACCCTTGGGAAAATAAAAAAATTGTTGCTAAAATATCATTTTTGTGACTAAAAAGTTAAATGTTCATTTTTTCCTTCCATGTTGCTTCTGCTGCTGTGAAACACCTGAAGGGTTAATAAACTTCTTGAATGTGGTTTTGAGCACCTTGAGGGGTGCAGTTTTTAGAATGGTGTCACTTTGGGGTATTTTCAGCCATATAGAACCCTCAAACTGACTTCAAATGTGAGGTGGTCCCTAAAAAAAATGGTTTTGTAAATTTTGTTGTAAAAATGAGAAATCACTGGTCAAATTTTAACCCTTATAACTTCCTAGCAAAAAAAAAATGTGTTTCCAAAATTGTGCTGATGTAAAGTAGACATGTGAGAAATGTTATTTATTAACTGTTTTGTGTCACATACCTCTCTGGTTTAACAGAATAAAAATTAAAAATGTGAAAATTGCGAAATTTTCAAAATTTTCGCCAAATTTCCGTTTTTTTCACAAATAAACTCAGAAATTATCGACCTAAATTTACCACTATCATGAAGCCCAATATGTCACGAAAAAACAATCTCAGAATCGCTAGGATCCGTTGAAGCGTTCCTGAGTTATTACCTCATAAAGGGACACTGGTCAGAATTTCAAAAAACGGCAAGGTCATTAAGGCCAAAATAGGCTGGGTCATGAAGGGGTTAAAAAAATCAAAAAATCGGATTTTTTTGATTTAAATCGGATTTTTTTGATTTAAATCGGATTTTTTTCAATAAACTGCTTTTTGAGGAAAATATTTTACCATCCAAAGGTTCTTCCATCATGAGATAAAGCTGAGTTGTTTAACTCAGTAGAATAAAGGCTGTATATGTGTAACATTCACAATGCCATGCTCTTCCAGAGGTTTCTGTAGGATGCTGACTATCCAACAAGTTTGGGCATGTCAACTGAATGGAAAAAGAAACTAAACCAAAAGTGAAACCAAGCTAGAAGTGTGGAATTAAAGGGGCAGTATGAACAAAATGTGGAGGCTATTAATAGTTTATACAATTAAGACATGCTGCTTTTAAACACCTACCTATTGCCATATAGTAAAACAAAAAAGATTTTTACTTACTTTGGGGTCCCCCCCTCACCCTGGCGTTAGATCGTTGCCCCTAGTTTCGTCCGTGTAACTATGGGCGCACATGCGCACTGCTCTCACTTCTCATTTTAATCGTGATTTATATTAAAAAAAACCTTTTGATTTAAATCAGTGATTTAAATCATGATTAAAATCATGATTTAAATTGATCCGATTTAAATAGAAAAAAATCTTTTGATTTAAATCGTGATTTAAATCATGATTTAAATCGGCGTGATTTAAATCAATCCACCCTGGAGGTGAGCATAATCGTTTAATTTTTTTTTCTATGTAAAGTACAGCGTTAACAAAACCTCAAAAAAGGGGCAGGGGGAGAAAATGGAAATACACATGTAGATAGTATGACTGTATAAAAAAATCATAAAGCTAAAAAGGGTAAGTCCCCTACTATCGCCACATGTGTATTTTGGATCAATTATGGACTCATTTGTGAACATAGTTCCGTGCCCATATACCCATCATACACATCCTCCATCCCATAGTCCCGTGCCCATATTCCCATCATACATATCCTCCATCCCATTGTCCCGTGCCCATATACCCATCATACACATCCTCCATCCCATAGTTCCGTGCCCATATACCCATTATGACATCATCTTCGCCATGGCAACCATCTATATATATAATTGTCTAAGGGTTTTTCTGTCTGTCTGTCCTGGAAATCCCGCGTCTCTGATTGGTCGAGGCCGCCAGTCCTCGACCAATCAGCGACGGGCACAGCATGGCGACGATGATGTCATAAAGGTTGCCTCGACCAATCAGCGACGGCCACAGTCTGCCGCGAATTCGCCTCGACCAATCAGCGACGGGCACAGTATCGACGTAGATGTCATAATGGTTGCCATGGCGACGATGATGTCATAAAGGTTGCCTCGACCAATCAGCGACGGGCACAGTCTGCCGCGAATTCTGGAATCATCATTGTCCATATACTACGGGGCCATGCATATTCTAGAATACCCGATGCGTTAGAATCGGGCCACAATCTAGTTCTGACATAATCACCATTACAACCTATTATGAAATCATCTTCGCCATGGCAACCATTCTGACATCATCACCATTACAACCTATTATGACATCATCTTCGCCATGGCAACCATTCTGACATCATCACCATTACCACCTATTATGACATCATCGTTGCCATGGCAACCATTATGACATAACGTCACCATTCCAACCTATTATGACATAATCGGCGCCATGGCAACCATGACATAACCGTCACCATTGCAACCTATTATGACATCGTTGCCATGGCAACCATTATGACATCATTATGACATAACCGTCACCATTACAACTATTATGACATCCTCGTCGCCATGGCAACCATTATGACATCACCATTGCAACCTATTATGACATCATCGTCGCCATGGCAACCATTAAGACATCATCTTCGCCATGGCAACCTTTATATCTTCGTCGCCATGGCAATTATATACATATGAAAGATGAATCAAGAATAAGAAACATGGTTAATGAATAACAATAATAAAAGGAATGTGTGGAGACTAGTAGAATGGAATAAAATAGTTGCATAGATTGGAATTAGAGTAATCAATTTAATAAAATGCAAAAAGTGCTATAATCTGGATCCATTGTAATAACATCCACACATCCAAGTATATTGACCATGGAATTATATCAATACATGCAGGTAATGTGGAAAACAGAACATATCTATAAGCAGCATGAATGGCTGATTAAAGGGATTCTGTCACCCCCATTTTTTGCCTATAAGCTAAGGCCACCGCCATCAGGGGCTTATCTTCAGCATTCTGTAATGCTGTAGATAAGCCCCCGATGTATCCTGAAAGATGAGAAAAACAAGTTAGATTATACTCACCCAGGGGCGGTCCCGGTGTGGTCTAGTCGGATGGGCTTCGCGGTCCAGGTCCTGTGCCTCCCATCTTCATACGATGACGTCCTCTTCTTTGCTTCCTGTCGCAGCTCCTGCGCAGGCGTACTTTATCTGCCTTGTTGAGGGCAGAGCAAAGTACTGCAGTGCGCAGGCGTCTGGCCTCTCTGACCTTTCCCAGCACCTGATGGCGGTGGCCTTAGCTTATAGGCGAAAAATGGGGTGACATGTTCCCTTTAAGGTGCATGTGCATATAGGTCCTGAGACACAGAGAGGTCACTATAGAGTGGTAAATGTAAGGTATATTGGAGGTTGCCAGCAGGCTATACAAATAATATAGTAGGACCATATAGTAGACTGTACCTTTATGGCAGTGGATGAGTAGTGAGTGTGGCAAAGAAGCTTCCTCACCAACGCGCGTTTTGACATCTCTTTTCGTCAGGGGGTGACACCATCAGCAGAGAAAGGAGTTTAAGAAGAGCGAAGTAGCCAATGGTAGTGGGCGTCGGCGTGTCTTGACTCTTGGCCATTGTGACAAAGTGACTGGTAATGTGCTGGACGGGAGATATGTTTTACTGTGCCTAATGGTGTCAGTGATATAAAACCCAGAGTTTTTCCTCCTACACACTAAGTGTTGTGAGGGTTATGCTAAGTTGCATGATCGCCTGGCTTTTATGTGGACATTCATAGAGTGGGTGGGAGGATGTCCATCTTATCTCCACCTGCAGAGCCGGCACCACCATGTGTTGACAGGACCTGTGTGGTGTCATAGTCATGTGATCAGTCACATGGGGGAGGAGTCACATGGTTTGGGGGTTAAGTAAGTTCTTAATGAGACAGTGTTCCGTTTCTACCTCTGTGTCAAGCCGAGTGATCCGCTCCACCACATTGTACAGGAGGTTACCCGGATTCCCCACCCACATTACCTACGACGTCACGGTGAGGGGGGAGTCAGGGGGAGGGGGCACCCAGGAACACAGTACAGGGAAGCGTACCGCCCGGCCAACAACCATGGGGGAAGATGATGCGAATGGTCACATGGTGGAAGGTCCTATGGTCATGTGTAAGGCCATGTTCACACTTTGCGGTTTTTACCGCGGATCCGTGGCGATTTTGATGCTGCGGGTCCGCAGCAGTTTCCATAGCGTTTACATTAACATGTAAACCCTATGGAAACCGCAAACCGCTGTGCACATGCTGCGGGAAAAACCGCGCAGAAACGCAGCGGTTTACAACCCGCAGCATGTCACTTCTTTGTGCAGAATCGCTGCGATTCTGCACCCATAGAAATGCATTGAACCGCTTACTTCCCGCATGGGGCTGTGCCCACGTTGCGGGAAGTAAGCGGATAATGTGCGGGTGGTACCCGGGGTGGAGGAGAGGAGACTCTCCTCCAGGCCCTGGGAAGCATAAATAGTGTAAAAAAAAAGAATTAAAATAAAAAATGATGTTATACTCACCTCTCAGCGCTGCCCGCGGCCGTCCGGTCTTCGGTTTGCTGTGCGAGCAGGACCTGTGGTGACGTCGCGGTCACATGACCGTGATGACGCCTCGGTCACATGACCGTGACGTCACGAAGGTCCTTCTCGGCACAGCATCTTTGGAACCGGACCGCCGGGTGCAGCGCCGAGGAGATCCGGACATCGGAGGGTGAGTATAACCAACTTTTATTATTTTTATCATTACTATTGATGCTGCATATTGCTGCATATGCAGCATCAATAGTACAGGAGGTAATCCCGCAGCGGAAACTGCGGAACAAACCGCGATAAATCTGCAGGGATAACCGCAGCGGTTTTGCCCTGCAGATTTATCAATTCCGCTGCGGGATAAACCTGCAGAGCACACCGCAAAGTGTGAACATGGCCTAAAGGTCCTACAGATATAGATTCAATGCCGGATTGATGCAAAACAAAACCGCAATCGTGTGTGGATAAAAAGTAAAGGGATGCATATGGTAAAATGGAATGACGTAAAGATGATATGATGTGAATAAATATATGTAAAATAAGCAGTGCGGCAGGGATTGTGTAACAAAAAGAGGTAAGTGTAGTAGAGAATAATAAAGTGAAAAATCAATATAAATAGAAATGAATGTATAAAAGTAAGATAATGAGTGTATAGTCATGATAGTACTTACCGGTATATGTGGAACGCTAAAAAAACATGTCTGATAAATGGAACTAAGGGGAAGGGAAAAGGTGAGATTAAAAAGCTGCCTTGCATCAAGATATACTACAATTGAATGTAGTGACATTTAATAGTGAGATGAAATAATGTAAATTGCATAGGATAGAATAATACAGTTGTTAAAAAATATAAAATATGACAACACTGGAACTAACGGTGACAACAATAATTATGTGATAATCACATAATGTGCTCAGTAAACAATATGAAGACATCAATGAATAATATCTTGAGTGAAAGTGAAAAAGGAAAAAAAGAAGGAAAAAAATTGTGAGATATGCAAAAAAAAAAAAAAAAAAATTATAATAAAAGGAAAATAATAATAATATACCAAATATATTTGTTAATAACAATAGCCCATGAACAATATTATCATATTTGTTAATATATAAAATTATGCTATATACTAATATGTCATAGGGACTGCTAATATGTGTATCTGTATAGGACTAAATTGGGACTAAATACATTAGCAGGGGGGAAAGAGAACAAAAAAACGATCATGAAGTCTCATATGTAGTAAAAATGTATAATATCTTTATTAAATATTCAAACAGGCATGAGAGAACGTGGACAGTAGCACATACCAGAACATACACAAAACTAAGTGCACAGAACACACCAGACCCAGAGCTAACATCTACATAATTACAAAGCAAATGGTGAAGCACGTATTGCAGAGTAAATCCATATAAGTTTTGGTGTCAGGTATTAGCTGTGGACCTAGGCATCAATATGTATATATATAATGATCACCAAGGGGAGGTGATATAAGATCAATAGGCCACAGGGTAATAGACCTAACACAGTGTCACAGAAGTAATATCACGTAGTTACATATATCTGGGAAGTAACACCAACAGGGGCTCACAGGGTTTGTGCGTCCGCCTCTGCGGTCCTTCGTCAGGGGACATGGAGGGTGTTGGGGAATCGTATGTTCTGTACACATAGTTTTGTGTATGTTTTGGTATGTGCTTCTGTCCACGTTCTCTCATGCCTGTTTAGTTTTTTTTACTATATATGGGATTTCTTGATCTTTTCCCCCCTGCATATATATTTGTTGCATGATATTTAGAATTTATTGTGAAGGCTAATAAATATAACTAGGTGTCCAAATCTACACAGTTAATGTCCATAGTAATAGTGATTATAATATCACGAAAAATGAGAAGCAAAGTACAGCAGCAGAATCGGGGACATATAACAGTATGTTCCCAGGATAAGGGACACAAATACCAGAAGGGGAATATACAGTATACCAGCATGTGCCTAGGATTGGGAACAAATATATTCCCAAGAGGGGGAACTTGGGCCCCATCCTGGTGTATAAGACGGGGACCATATATACCAGGATGGTGGTCATATATACCAGGAGGAAAACATACCAGGATGGAGGTCATATTTACCAGGATGGGGAACATATATATACTAGGATGGTCAAAGCATGGGGGACATATATACTAAGATGGTCCCAGGATGGGGGACATTACTACATAATGGGAGAGGGAGGTACAACTTGTATGTCAGTATAGGATTTAGAACCCTACAAGGGGGGGCCGAAGCCCAAGTTTTGCATTAGGCCCATCGGACTCTAGTTATGCCACACAATAACCGCACTTGCAGGGCTGCAGGCTATTTTAATATTACCAGTTATTGCCCTGTTTATTCGTAAGCAGACTACAATTTATTTAGTTTATTTAGTGTGTTAATGAACTCCAGACTTCAAGCTTCCATAAAATAGCTTGTTTCTACTGATGGATAAGCAGGAAAACTGCAGGGAATCTTTTACTGCTCTACAACACTCTCAGTTGTTGAAATGCTTTTTGGCTAAAAGGAAGAACTACTGTAACAGAGAGAGTATACCCAAATTATGCCCAGATACTGTTCATTTTTCAAATTATCACAGTAACTCATAGAGCAGGAGCAGAGACCAAGACCCACCCCAATTTATTGTAATCCATTTTGGCATTTCTGAAAGTTTATACTTGACAGTAGGACTTGGCGAACCTGGAAGTCCATGTTACTGTTTGGGTTCGGCAGCTCGAACAAATAATGTTGAAAGGCTGCAGTGCAGCCAATCAACAGGCTTTTCTTGTGTGATCACTTCTGGGCTCATCACAGCCATGTCTAGTATTGGCATGGCTGTAATTGACCAGTGCACTGTGTAAAATAAAATAAAAAGAAAAAAGATGTCGGGTCTCCCCTATTCTTGATAACAAGCACAGGTAAAGCTGACAACTGCAGACTGCAGCCCTCAGCTGTCAGCTTTATCTTGGCTGGTTATCAAAAATATAGGCGTTGCCATGCCTTTTTTTTTAACTATATAAATAACTAAAAAAAAAGACATCAAGCTCAGGAGGCTTCTATCAGATGCCCCCATTACTAACCCCATAGTGAAAATTAATAAAGACACACAGGAAAAAGTCATTTAATTTAACAAAACACTCCTTGACAAATGCCTGCTTTTTCCCATTTATTAACGAAAAAATAAAAAAATCAAAGTTATACTCACCTGTCCACCGACAATACATAATGTTGATGCCCCATGATGATCCCCGACTTGCTGAGCAATGACATCAGTAATGTTACCGCTCATCCCGGCAACCAGCTCACGGCTGCATGTGACCGGCTGTGACATCATTAAGGTTTCCGCTGGTCATTACTGATGTCACAGCACAGCAATTCAACCAGATGTAGCAGAGTTGGGGTTCGTCATGGGACATCAGCATTATGGATTATTGGCGGATAGGTGAATATTACTTTTATTTTTACATTAATAAATGCGAAAAAGAGGTGATTTCTTGGGGTGTGGTTTGTTCAATTAAAGGATTTTTGTGTGTGTGTGTCTTTATTAATTTTCACTACGTGGCTAGTTAGTGATGGTGTCTGATAGCCCCTGGGCTTGATGTCAGCAGACATAAAACTGCTGACATCAACCTCAAAACTATTACTCCACTTGCTAACGCACCAGGGCAAGTGTATAGTGCCAAGGTTATGCGCAAGAATTGGCGCGTTTAATGGATTCGCCATTTCTGGGGCGGCTGATGTTATTAGTCTGGGAGGATGCCAATATCCATGTTTAGCCTTAGCTGGTTATTAAATATAAGGGGACTCCACATCATTTTTTTGTGGTCCCTTATTTTAATAACTAGTAAAGGCTACCCAGACAGATGTGAGCTGATATTAATAAGCTGGGAACCTTTATAAAAATTGGTCGATTCGATTCCCAGAATCATAACACCAGTCCCCAGCTGTCTGCCTTCCCTCAACTGGTTAGTAAAAATAAGGGGGATCCCCCCATATTTTTTATTCATTTATTAGGTAAATACACATAAAGTAAGCTACTGTTGTGAATTCCGCTCTTGGGCTCCCTCCGGTGGTTGTAAGTGGCACTTTTGTGAGTTCTGCTCTTGGGCTCCCTCCGGTGGATTTAAGTGGAACTGCTGCTCCTTGGATTTAGCAGTCAGCAGCTGCTTCCACTGATCGTCTATTCTGGCTCGGCTATTTATCCTGGCTCTATCCTTCAGCCTGTGCCAGTTGTCTATGGTTCCTGCTTGGATTCACATCTCTCTTGGATTTCCCTGATATTCTGACCAGTTCAGCACAGATAAGTCCTTGCTTTGTTCTTTTGCTTTCCACTTGTTGTGGACTTAATCGTCCAGCACATTCTATGTTTTTTCTAGTCCAGCTTGTCAGTATGGATTTATTCAGTTAAGCTGGAAGCTCTGGGAAGCAGATTTACCCTCCGCACCTTTAGTCAGGTGTGTAGATTTTTGTAAACTCTGTGGTGGATTTTTCTAGTTTTTAATACTGACTGCACAGTATTCTGTCCTGTTCTATCTATCTAGCTAGATTGGCCTCCTTTGCTACATCCTAGTTTCATTCTGTGTATGTCATTTCCCTCTCCACTCACAGTCAATATTTGTGGGGGGCTGTCTGTCCTTTGGGAATTTTCTCTGAGGCAAGATAGCTTTCCTGTTTCTATCTTTAGGGGTAGTTAGTCCTCCGGCTGTGACGAGGTGTCTAGGGAGTGACAGGAACATCCCACGGCTACTTCTAGTGTTGTGTTAAGCTCAGGAACTGCGGTCAGTACAGGTACCACCTCCTCCAGAGCACGTCCCATGTTGCTCCTAAACCACCAGTTCATAACAGCTACACACGCGCCTCACTAATTATCTCACTGACGTATTTCTTACTATGCACATGTGCTGGCTTGTGAATACTCTTGTCAGCATACGCCTGTTCTCGCTGCTATCAGCAAGACCAGATGTACACGGATGAGAATAGTAGTTATTAGCCGACTCCAGCCTGGCGGTAACCTTTTCATCTACAGGCACAGCTGCTGGCTCACACGCTGTTATCTGTGTGACAGCGTGGGAACCGCAGCGCTGTGACGGCGGTAACTTCAGTATGGTTATCGTGGATCAGACAGTGTGAGAACCACCAGATGTTCAGGTACCCGAACCGAACTCTTTTATAAAGTTCGACCGAACCCAAAGGACCTGAACATCCACAGGTCCACCCATCCCTACCCGACAGCAGTCAATAGACAGCAAGTTAGATGGAAGGGGGACACCTAGTGGCTGGCAATTAGGAGACATTTTTCAGGGGTAGGACAATATAAGCTTTAAAGAGAACCTGATACATGCTGCCCAATCCGTGGGCAGCATGTACAGTTGAAACTAGAAGTTTACATCCACTATATAACAAGACACATATGCATGTTTTTCTCAATATCTGACATCAAATCCAAATAAACCTTTCCCGTTTTAGGTCCTGTAGGATTACCATATTTATTAATGTGTATCAAGTGCCAGAATAATAAGAGAAAGTGAATGTTTTAAGGCATTTTTATTACTTACTGCACAGTCAAAAGTTTACATTTCATTAGTATTTCGTACCATTGCCCTTAAACTGAATGACTTGGGTCAGATGTTTGGGATATCCTTCCACAAGCTTCTCACAATAGTTGGATGGAATTTGGGCCCATTGCTTCTGACAAAACTGGTGTAACTGATCCAGGTTTGTAGATCGCCTTGCTCTCAACTTCCTTTTCAGCTTGCCCATAAATTTTCGATAGGATTAAGATCAGGGCTAGTGATGGCCACTCCAAAACATTGATTTTGTTATCCTTAAGCCACTTTGTTACAATTTTGACAGTATGTTTCCAGTCATTGTCCATTTGGAAGACCCATTCCTACCGGAGCTTTAACTTCCTGGCTCACGTCTTGAGATGTTGCTTCAGTGTTGCCACATTATCTTCTTTTCTCATGATGCCATCTATTTTATGAAGTGCACCAGTCCCACCTGCAGCAAAGCAACAACACAACATGTTGCTGCCACCCCCGTGTTTCACAGTTGGGATGGTGTTCTTAGGCTTCCAAGCTTCTCTCGTTTTCCTCCAAACGTGACGATGGTCATTATGCCCAAAAAGTTAAATTTTAGTTTCATTGTACCACAGGACGTCTCCAAAAATTAAGGTCCTTGTTCCTGTTTGCATCTGCAAACATTAATCTTGCTTTCTTATGTTTCTTTTGAAGTAATGGCTTCTTCCTGACAGAGTGACCTTTCAGCCCATGTTGATAAAGTACTCATTCCACTGGATATTGACACAATTTTACCAGCTTCCGCCATCATCTTCAAAAAGTCTTTTGCTTTTGTCTTTGGGTTGATATGCACATGTCGGACCAAAGCGCGTTCATCTCTAGGACACAGAACCCGTCTCCTTCCTGAGCGGTATGATGGCTGGACATTTCCATTTTGTTTGTAGTTGCGTATAATTGTTTGTACAGATGAACGAGGCACCTTCAGGTATCTTGAAATTGTACCCAAGAATGAGCCAGACTTGTGCAAGTCTACAATTCTTTTCCTGTTATCTTGACTGATTTCTTGATACTTTCCCATGATGCTACATAAAGAAGCAGTGTGTTTCAGGTGTGCATTAAAATATATCCACAGGCGTGTCTCTAATTAATTCAGATGTTTCCAAACAACCTATCAGAAACTTCCAAACACATGACCTCATCATATGGGCAGTACAGAACTGTTTAAAGGCATAGTAATCTTAGTGAATGTAAACTTTTGACTTTGCAGTAAGTAATAAAAATGCCTTAAAACATTCTCGCTTTCTCATTATTCTGGCATTTGGAAAATATTAATAATTATGGTAAGCCTAATTGAACTAAAAAGGGAAAGGTTTATTCTGATTTCATGTTAGAGAAAAACATGTATATAAATAAATAAACCCTGCTGTCACTAAATAAGTAAAAAGCAAGAGTCCGTTTAAATAACTCGGGGTTCTTAGTAATACTTTTTTTGATCAAAAATAGCATAAAAGCCATACCATAGATGACAAATGTGAGATAGTGCTTACTGCATGTGCTGGAGAACACTCGCTTAGCAATGGGACTCAGTCAAACAGGCACGTTTTTCTCACAAAAACAGTCCATGCTGTTTATTATGGCATCATAAACCGGGTCATGCACAGTCCATTACACTTCATGGAACACAGTAGGCATCAACAGATGACATTAAGTTGCGGCTTTAACTTAGATATTTCATATACGGCTTTTAACTCACAGTTAGTTCAGACACTACACCCGCCAGCCCTCCTTGACTAGTTCCCGGGGGTGTCCGTACGCAGTATCAATGTCTCTAGTCATATAGCGCACACAACATTGATTAGCAGTCTCTAAACACGCTGGACCTCACTTCGTACAGTTACCGTGGGAGACCACACAGTTCATTACTGACTCCCTCTGAGTGCACACAGTTCCCCATACTCTGGGTTACCTTCCAGGAGCTCCTGCTCCACACGCTGACTCCTGTCAGTCATCTCTCTCTCAGGGAAGCTGCTGACCTGGGATCACCATCCTGGACAATACCTCGCTCACTAAGCCACCTGACAGTCCAGATCCTCAGATGGGCTGTAACTCCTCCAGTGCAGTGCCGTTGCAGACTCTGCATCCACTCCTTCCCATGTGCTCTTCAGGAATCCTAATCCCAGGGCTTCCAACACAGGTTGTGCTATTCAGGAAGTCCTACTCCCAGGACTTTCAACACAGGCCACTGCGTGTGCTGTTCAGGACGTTCGTCCCAACCTGGGACCGTCCAACACACAAGTCTCTCAGTGTTCTTAACAGGGATCCGGTCCTACTCCCAGGATCTCTCAACACACCAGTCTTCAGATCCACGGCCTCACAGTGCGCTATTCAGGGATCCAGTCCACACACAGGACCTCCCAACACACAAGCACATTCAGGTTCATACACAGGAACCACTACCGACCCACACCCTGGTCACATTATCAAGCTGTAACCACTCCCATAGATGGGTGGTGTGTGTGGCTTGTTCCACCCGCCTAGCTCTCATAACTAGCCCTGGAAGCCTCCCTTCACAATTATACAAACACTTGTGGGACTACAGGTCCCATAACAACAACATTACTTCAGGCATACAGCGCAGACTCCCTCTGCGACACATATCGGCCATTTAGAACTCTGCCAGTCACTGTTTCACCATCATTATAACCACAGATACGCCTCCATGCATATCCCGAGGAGCATACACAGTGCCCCCTAGCTGTAACAGGGGTCACTGCATCACACAAGGTAACCCTGATCGGAACAGTCCTACGATGTCTAATATAAAAACCTTACCATGTGTCAGAGTTGACCTCAGTGTGTGAATAAGGTTTTTATGGTAAGGTTTTTAATATTAGATATCATAGGAACCGTCCTGATCAGGGGCACCTTGTCGACGGTGGGATGGCCTTTATGTTATTTTTGATCAAAAAAAGTATTACTAAGAACCCTGTGTAATTTAAATGCACTCCTGCTTTTTTCTTATTTAGTTACAGCAGGTGTATGTTTATTTTGCTTCTTGTGGGTTTTGTATGCTTTATGGCCAATGTGAACATGCGTTTATGTGCTGCATGTATACCAGCTTAATCCAAGCTTACTTTGTGTGTTTTTTTCTTTGTGTTTTTGCATTCTGTGCAAGCCGAGGTGTCGCCTCCATGTCTTAAGCTGGAAATTACATTTAAAGTCTTCTCCAGACTGGTGTCCATAGGTCAGGGCCTGGTCCTTTTGTCTGCCCTTATTCACACACTGAGGTCAACTCTGACACATGGTAAGGTTTTTAATTAGTGATGAGCGAATATACTCGTTACTCGAGAGTTCTCGAGCACACTCTGGTGTCGTCCGAGTATTTTTTAGTGCTCGGAGATTTAGTCTTTCTTGCCGCAGCTGAATGATTTACATATGATAACCAGCATAAGTACATGTGGGGATTCCCTAGCAACCAGGCAACCCCCACATTTACTTATGCTGGCTAACAGATGTAAATCATTCAGCTGCGTTAAGAAAAACTAAATCTCCGAGCACTAAAAAATACTCGGAAGTCACCCGTGCGTGCTCGAGAAATCTCAAGTAACGAGTATATTCGCTCATCATCACTATTTTTAATATTAGACAGCTTAGGACCAACTTAATCCAAGCTCACTTTTTTGTGTTTGTGTTATGACTGAGATAATTCAGCCAGTTCTATGGGGCATATGTGTCAGGTTCTCTTTAAAGTGATATCTATTTAGTACAACAGCAAATATGATAATTTCTGAAAGTACATGGACCCTTTAGTTGTTATATAATTTTAATATAAATCTGTTAAGATTTAGTTATTAATAAGCCAAATAAGTATTGAAGTAGTTATTTGAAAGAATAAGGCCGGCATCACACTAGAGAGTTTTACGGAAGTATGAGAGGCGCAAAAACTACACATTGCACACGGACCAATGTTTCTCTATGGGGCATCTCCTATCTGCCATATATTTCTCAGCTGTATTTTACGGGCATAGAAAATCGCAGCATGCTGCGTTTGTCAGCGTATTGCGCAAAAAATTTGCCAGTGAAAGTCTATGGGGGCGAGAAAAATACGGATTACACACGGACCATCAGTGTGACTTGCAAGAAATACGTACCGGTGTTCTATAGAAAAGCTGGCAATTCAGCGCGGTGTACAGTAAAATCACACTGACAGGTTAGAATAGAATAGATCAAATAAATGTTTACACATAGTATAGGTATATATATATTTATATTTAATACAGTGCTAGATAGCAGAAAAGCCGGTAATTCAATTGCCTGCTTTTGCTATCTTCTTCCTAAACCTGACAGGATATGAGACATGGTTTACATACAGTAAACCATTTCATATCCCTTCTTTTTTTTTTTTTTTTACATATTCCTCACTACTAATGTTAAAAGTGTCTGTGTATAAAATTTTGTGGCTCTAGCTGTTAAAATAAAGGGTTAAATCACGGAAAAAATTGGCGTGGGCTCCCGCGCAATTTTCTCCGCCAGAGTGGGAAAGCCAGTGACTGAGGGCAGATATTAATAGCCTAGAGAGGGACCATGGTTATTGGCCCCCCTGGCTAAAAACATCTGCCTCCAGCCACCCCAGAAAAGGCGCATCTGTAAGATGCGCCTATTCTAGCACTTAGCCATTCTCTTCCCACTCCCCTGTAGCGGTGGGATATGGGGTAATAAAGGGTTAATGTCACCTTGCTATTGTAAGGTGACATTAAGTCTGGTTAATAATGGAGAGGTGTCAATAAGACACCTATCCATTATTAATCCAATATTAATAAAGGGTTAAAAAAACACACATTTGGGGAAAAAAGTATTTTAATGAAATAAATACACATGGTGTTGTAATATCTTTATTATAGGCTCAATCCAATTGAAGACCCTTGTCACCTGAAACAAAGTTAAAATAAAAAAAACAACAATATCCCATACCTTTCCGGCGACCAGTCATGTCCCACGCTGGAAATCCATCTGAAGTGGTTAAATAATTTTACAAGCAGGAGCTTGCTAATGCAGCTGTTGCCCCTGCCTGTAAAAACTGGGGAATGAATGGAATGCAGGGGAACGTAGCATTGTAGACTTGCGGTGCTGCGCCCCCTGCTGGCATAACCTCATATGAACGCTAGCGTGGAATTTTTCTGAATATTTTCTCATGCTAGAGTTCATATGAGGTTATGCCAGCAGGGGGCGCAGCACCGCAAGACTACAATGCTACGTTCCCCTGCATTCCATTCATTCCCCAGTTTTTACAGGCAGGGGCAACAGCTGCATTAGCAAGCTCCTGCTTGTAAAATTATTTAACCCCTTCAGATGGATTTCCAGTGTGGGACATGACTGGTCGCCGGAAAGGTATGGGATATTGTTGTTTTTTTATTTTAATTTTGTTTCAGGTGACAAGGGTCTTCAATTGGATTGAGCGTATAATAAAGATATTGCAACACCATGTGTATTTATTTCATTAAAATACCGTATTTTTCGGACTATAAGACGCACCGGACTATAAGGCGCACCCAGGTTTTAGAGGTGGAAAATAGGGAAAAAAATATTTGAAGCAAAAAAAATTTGGTAAAATATTTAATAACATAAATAACATACTATTATATGTGGTGTTATTATATATAATAGTATGTTATTATGTTGGAAGCTGCGGGACCAGTGTGGTGTCTGTGAAGTACGATATGAAGACGCTGGAGGGTGAGTATAAGGGCTCATTTCCACATGTGAGGCACACGTCCGTATCTCGCATGTGGAAACCAAGCTCTGGCGCCGGCACTTTGGAGCGGAGCTGTGCAGCTCCATGTGTTCCTATGCGGCCGCATGCTCCGCTCTGGAGTGCCGGCTCCACAGCTTGGTTTCCACATGCGAGATACGGACGTGTGCCTCGCATGTGGAAATGAGCCCTAAGAATGGGTGCACAGGGCTTATAGTGAAAGCACCACTCCAGCACTGCAAAATAACACTGGAGTGCTGCTTTATAATCCCATGGGAGAACTATAACTCCCAGCATGTCCTGCAGATCCTATGACATGCTGGGAGTTATAGTTCACCAAAGGAGTGGCAGAGTGCTTTATTGTGTTTTGTAAAGACTGACCTCTTAATTGTGGCAGCCAGCCACACTGTGGTGAGGTAAAAGCTGGAGCATCCCATGGCTGCACACACAGAGCCCTCTCTCTTGTTGTTGCCTTTCCACAGCGCAGGACATATGAGGAAGCTGCAGATTCTAGGTGGGAGTCTGAAGGACCTGTGATGATGTCAGAAGAGGGAGGGCTCTGAGCTGCCATGTGATGCTCCAGCCCGCCCACTTCTGACATCACACAGGTCCTCCCTGTGCACCAGACAGCTCAGCATCCAGCACAGGCAGGTAGACAGCGATCTCCTGGCCCCTGCTGCTGCCTCCTCCTCCCCCGGACACACAGATTCTCCCCGGAATCAGTGCTGGGGAAACTGTGTGTCCCTGCTTAAGTGCAGCATTCATTTGCTGCTCCCGGCTCACCGCTCAGCTGATCGGTGGGCGGGGAGCAGCTAATAAATATTCACTGCACTTAATCAGCGGGGCCATGTGCTTTCCCCAGCAGCTGATTCCGGCAGCGGGGACATCCTGAAGTGGGATAACAGTGCGATCCCACTCGCTGCTGCCCCCCTCCCCACATGCTATATCCGTACTATAAGACGCACCCACACTTTCCTCCCAAATTTGGAGGAAAAAAAGTGCGTCTTATAGTCCGAAAAATACAGTACTTTTTTCCAAATGTGTGTGTTTTTTTAACCCTTTATTAATATTGGATTAATAATGGATAGGTGTCTTATTGACACCTCTCCATTATTAACCAGGCTTAATGTCACCTTACAATAGCAAGGTGACATTAACCCTTTATTACCCCATATACCACCTCTACAGGGGAGTGGGAAGAGAGAGGCTAAGTGCCAGAAAAGGCGCATCATACAGATGTGCCTTTTCTGGGGTGGCTGGGGGCAGATAATTTTAACCGGTGGGGGGGGAACAATATCCATGGTCCCTCTCTAGGCTATTAATATCTGCCCTCAGTCACTGGCTTTCCCACTCTGGCGGAGAAAATTGCGCGGGAGCCCACGCCAATTTTTTCCGTGATTTATCCCCTTATTTTAACAGAGCCACAAAATTTTGCACACATACACTTCTAACATTAGTAGTGAGGAATATGTGAAAAAAGAAGGGATATGAAATGGTTTACAGTATGTAAACCATGTCTCATATCCTGTCGGGTTTGGGAAGGAGATAGCAAAAGCCGGCAATTGAATCACCGGCTTTTCTGCTATCTAGCGCAGTATTAAATATAAATATATATATAGGGGTCTCACTGACATATATATATATATATATATATATTTATATATATATATGTATATATATATATATAGACTGCATATATGTTTTCACGAATATTTGGGCCCATGGATCCATTCTATGTCCATTTTGCAAGACGGCGAGAAAATCTTGCCGTACTGATGCAATACGGATGACACACGGATAATCTTTGGAGAAAAAATCGCATCCTCGCATTGAATACGGATCAATGTTCAGGAGCTTTTCTGCTTATTACGGCCGTAAAAAGTGGACCGTATTTCCCTACGCTGAGTGTGACGCCGGCCTTAGGCTATGTTCACACGTTGCATTTTGTATGTATTTTTTATGCAAACATAGTATTATAGCACAAAACAAAGGCGAACTTTCGTCTTGTAGATTTGTTAAATTCTGTTTCTTCTTCTTTTAAAAGTGAACTTGTAGCAGGAGGTTGGTTGCTTTTTTTTATTTAGTTTTTTTGCATAGGACGGAATAGGAGAAAGTATTAATACAAGGTGTCCGGGCCAGTATATTCCACAGGGCGAGTGTGCAGCTGCAGGGCAGGGGACTGCCACTTCTGGCCATTCACAGTTCTCCCTTTCTGGCAAGCGAAAGGGAGAACTGTGCATGGCCAGAAGTGGCAGTCCCCTGCCCTACAGCTGCACACTCGCCCTGTGGAATATATTGGCCCGGACACCTTGTATTAATACTTTCTCCTATTCCGTCCTATGCAAAAAAACAAAACCAAAAAAAGCAACCAACCCCCTGCTGCAAGTTCACTTTTAAAAGAAGAAGAAATAGTATTAGAGCACGTCAAAGATGCTTTATTAGCAATCGAGCATGCTCGGAAAACACCTTATCCAAGCACGCTCGCTCATCACTAATATACAGGTGCTTCTCCCAAAATTAGAATATCATCAAAAAGTTAATTTATTTCAGTTCTTCAAGACAAAAGTGAAACTCATATATATAGAGTCATAACAAACAGAGTGATCTATTTCAAGTGTTTATTTCTGTTTATGTTGATTAAGGCTTACAGACAATGAAAACCCAAAAGTCATTGTCTCAGTAAATTAGAATACTTTATAACACCAGCTTGAAAAATTATTTTAAAATCCGAAATGTTGGCCTATGAAAATTTATGTTCAGTAAATGCACTCAATACTTGGTCGGGGCGCCTTTTGCATCAATTACTGCATCAGTGCGGCGTGGCATGGAGGTGATCAGCCTGTGGCTGCTGAGGTGTTATGGAAACCCAGGTTGCTTTGATAGCAGCCTTCCGCTCGTCTGCATTATTGGGTCTGGTGTCTCTCATCTTCCTCTTCACAATTCCCCATAGATTCTCTATGGGGTTAAGGTCAGGTGGGTTTGCTGGCCACTCAAGCACAGTGATACTCTTGTTTTTAAACCAGGTATTGGTACTTTTGGCAGTGTGGACAGGTGCCAAGTCCTGCTGGAGAATTAAATTTCCATCTCCAAAAAGCTTGTTGGCAGAGGGAAGCATAAAGTGCTCTAAAATTTCCTGGTAGACATCTGCGCTGACTTCACTCTTTCTCCAGACTCTGGGACCTTGATTTCCAAGTGAAATGCTAAATTTACTTTCATCTGAAAACAACACCTTGGACCACTGAGCAACAGTCCAGTTCTTTTTCTCCTTGGCCCAGGTAAGACGCTTCTGGCATTGTCTATTGGTCATGAGTGGCTTGACACAAGGAATGTGACACTTGTAGCCAGGGCCGGCGTTAGCGGCAGACCAGGCAGCTGCCTAGGGCCCCCGCTCCACCAGAGGCCCCCAGCCAGTCGCCTGCCACCAGCACCGCCTCCCCCCGCCAGCGCCGACTGCCCCCTGCCACCACCCCCGCCGCATTGAACTATACCGGTGTCATAGACACTCCTATCATTTCCCTCTGCCTCTGACACTGCGGGTGCGCGATGACGTCATATCATTGCCTACCTGCTGTGTGCCGGGCAGACTGCAGCCGCTGAGACCGGAGTGGAGCCTAGAGAACCAGCAGCAGCGCAGGGCACGAGGAGAGGTGAGGATTGTGTATTTTTTTAAATATATCAATGAGTGATTACTCGACTGTGGGGCCATTCTCGGGGAGGGGGAGGGCTGTATTATATTCTATGAGGGAGGGCTGTATTATATGCTATGGGGGCAACATTATATTCTATAGGGGAGGGCTGTATTATATTCTATGGGGGTTACATTATATTCTATGGGGAGGTTGGTTGTATTATATTCTGTCGGGGCTGTATAATATTCTATGGGGAGGTGGGCTGTATTATATTCTATGGGAGAGGGCTGTATTATATTCTATGGTGGAGGGCTGTATTATATTCTATGGGGGAAGGCTGTATTATATTCTTTGGGGGGTTACACTATGATCTATGGGGAGGGCTGTATCATATTCTATGGGGGGCTGTATTAGATTCTATGGGGGAGGATTGCATAATACTCTTTGATGGGGCTACATTATATTCTATTGGGGAGGTAGCCTGTTTTATATTCTATGGGGGGTTACATTATATTCTATGGGGGGCTGTATTAGATTATATGAGGGAGGATTTCATCATACTCTTTGATGGGGCTATATTATATTCTATGTATTAAATTTATTCTATGTATTAAATTATATTCTATAAGGGGTGATTACATCATACGCTATGAGGGGGCTACATTGTATTTTATGGGGCGCTGCATTATATTCTATGGGGGCTAGATTATATTGTATGGGGGGCTTCATTATACTCTATGAGGGGGCTACATTATATTCTATGGGGGCTGCATTATACTATATGAGGAGGGCTACATTGTATTCTATGGAGGGGCTAGATTATATTCTATAGGGGACTGCATTATATTCTATGAGGGGCTGCATTATACTATTTGAGGGGGCTGCACTATATTCTATGGAGGGTTACACTATATTGTATGTTGGGGCTGCATTATACTCGGGGCTACATTATATTCTGTGGGGTGGCTGCATTATACTCTGGGGTGGCAGCATTTTACTATATGTGGGCTGCATTATACTGTATCGAGGACTATGGGGAATACGTACTATATGAAGAACTATGTGGTGCATTATACTATGGGAAGTGAATTGTACTACATGGATGACTGGCGGTGCATTATACTATATGGAGCACTATGAGGAGTGTATTATACTATATGGAGGACTGAGCATTGTATTTTAATATATGGAGGACTATGAGGAGTGTATTATACTATATGGAGAACTGAGGAGTGTATTATACTATATGGAGTACTGAGGAGTGTATTATACTATATGGAGGACTGATGGTATTTTAATATACGGAGGACTATGAGGAGTGTATTATACTATATGGAGGACTATGAGGAGTGTATAATACTATATGGAGCACTATGAGGAGTGTATTATACTATATGGAGGACTGAGGTGTGTATTTTAATATATGGAGGACTATGGGTAGTGTATAATACTATATGGAGGACTATGGGGCACATTATTTTATATGGAGGACTATGGGGTGTGCATTTTATGATATGGAGAACTGTGGTGCACATTATACTATGTGGAGGACTATGGGGAGTATTATACTTTACAATCAAAATGCTGCATATTCATCGATTGATTGGATTGTTTATGCGGGAACAAAAATCATTGTTCTCAGCAGCACATTGCCGGTGTAAACTGTTGATATTCTGCTGATAACATGATACTGTATGGGGACAGATTAATCTAATGGGAAACGGGAAACAAGCGTCGAACGACTTCAGTATTGTCGATCACACTCGTTTAGCGGCCTGAACTCACTGCACATAAATACAACAGAAATGCTTCTGTGTGATGTGCAATATATTAGCATTTGGGACCCCATTTTAAACTTTTGCCTAGGGCCCCACTTTGCCTAAAACAGGCCCTGCTTGTAGCCCATGTCCTGTATACATCTGTGTGTGGTGGCTAATGACTCCAGCAGCAGTCCACTCCTTGTGAATCTCCCCCAAATTTTTGAATGGCCTTTTCTTAACAATCCTTTCAAGGCTGCGGTTATCCCGGATGCTTGTGCACCTTTTTCTACCACACTTTTTCCTTCCAATCAACTTTCCATTAATATGCTTGGATACAGCACTCTGTGAACAGCCAGCTTCTTTAGCAATGACCTTTTGTGGCTTACCCTTCTTGTGGAGTGTGTCAATGACTGCCTTCTAGACATCTGTCACGTCAGCAGTCTTCCCCATGATTGTGGAGCCTACTGAAACAGACTAAGGGACCTTTTTAAATGCTTAGGAAGCCTTTGCTGGTTTTTTTGTTAATTATTCTAATTTACTGAGATAATGATTATTGAGTTTTCATTGGCTGTAAGCCATAATCATCAACATTGAATATAGAAACTTGGCACTCAACTTGGTAACGTGGAATATGCTTTTTTATTTCAGATAGCAGTCCCAGTATATAAACGTTTCGGTCTGTTATGGACCTTCTTCAGTACAACTAGGTTGAAAATACATTACAAAAGGTATTTAACCATTGTATGATAACAACATCCAATGAAGTTGTAAAAATAACAGAAAATAAAAATAAAAACATAAACGGGAAGGCTAACAAGATAAATCTAACAACAATATTAGTGAGTATGTGATGGATCAAGGGTAAGGGAGGTAAGGAAAGGTAGAATAATTTTATATCATACCCGACTGCTCAAGAACAAAATATAGAAGATGTCTCCGGACATAACGTTGATCCTCGTATGTAGGTCTACTTGTGGATCGTACAGAGGACAAAACTGGTCGCTCTACAATATTTGAGAAATACATCCAATTACTAGGTATGTGATATAGTGTTGTAGAACATAAGTATTATGAATGTGTTTACTGACCCAGTATATTAGAGAGAATAGTGTTGTTCACAGGTGGCAGATGTTAATAGGGAAGCTGCAAGACAATGTAGTGGCTGTTTTATACTGTCTAATGTAGGAAGGGGTTACAAAAACGTATAGCTGAGATAATATATAAAGAAGGGGAACTTTCTCACCTGCTGTAAGTAATGGCAAGTGGCAACACTGTATATCTATAATAAATGAAGTCGGACTAGAAAGCCTGTGGTTCATAAAAGATATGCGTCAGTGAGGATATTAAAGTGTAAATACTGAGAGGCAGAAATGCTGGTCTTACCAAATGAATTTATAGTATGCAGTGAATGAGGTTATGGCCACAATATGATTACTGCATCTGTGAGGTAACAACAAGAGTAAAATATCAGTGATGCTATATCTTTATAATGACCCCTGATAGGAAGTTGTACCGCGACTCACCCGTGGTGTAAAGTCCCTGGAGCAATATAGAGTGCAGATGGAACGTATCAGAGTGGCAGCGTACCTGTAGTATACATTGTGCAGTAGTCAGGATAAAGGTCCATAACGTAAGTAATAAGGTGGATAGTACCGCTTGTGTCTTACCTAACTGATATGCGTAGTAGCGTAGTAGCGTAGTAGCGTTGTCAGCCATAGGAACTGACAACAAGAGCGTACAGATCTGTACGCTCTTGTTGTCAGTTCCTATGACAACCGAGCGCCGCAGTGAACACCGGAAGTCAGCGTCATACCCACTGACGCACTTCCGGTCTCGGCTACATGCCGAATCCCGCCCCCAACCTATTTTTACACGCCATCCCTGCACAATGCCAGCAACCAGCGGCGGACACCGCGTTGCATGGCGCTACTACGCATATCAGTTAGGTAAGACACAAGCGGTACTATCCACCTTATTACTTACGTTATGGACCTTTATCCTGACTACTGCACAATGTATACTACAGGTACGCTGCCACTCTGATACGTTCCATCTGCACTCTATATTGCTCCAGGGACTTTACACCACGGGTGAGTCGCGGTACAACTTCCTATCAGGGGTCATTATAAAGATATAGCATCACTGATATTTTACTCTTGTTGTTACCTCACAGATGCAGTAATCATATTGTGGCCATAACCTCATTCACTGCATACTATAAATTCATTTGGTAAGACCAGCATTTCTGCCTCTCAGTATTTACACTTTAATATCCTCACTGACGCATATCTTTTATGAACCACAGGCTTTCTAGTCCGACTTCATTTATTATAGATATACAGTGTTGCCACTTGCCATTACTTACAGCAGGTGAGAAAGTTCCCCTTCTTTATATATTATCTCAGCTATACGTTTTTGTAACCCCTTCCTACATTAGACAGTATAAAACAGCCACTACATTGTCTTGCAGCTTCCCTATTAACATCTGCCACCTGTGAACAACACTATTCTCTCTAATATACTGGGTCAGTAAACACATTCATAATACTTATGTTCTACAACACTATATCACATACCTAGTAATTGGATGTATTTCTCAAATATTGTAGAGCGACCAGTTTTGTCCTCTGTACGATCCACAAGTAGACCTACATACGAGGATCAACGTTATGTCCGGAGACATCTTCTATATTTTGTTCTTGAGCAGTCGGGTATGATATAAAATTATTCTACCTTTCCTTACCTCCCTTACCCTTGATCCATCACATACTCACTAATATTGTTGTTAGATTTATCTTGTTAGCCTTCCCGTTTATGTTTTTATTTTTATTTTCTGTTATTTTTACAACTTCATTGGATGTTGTTATCATACAATGGTTAAATACCTTTTGTAATGTATTTTCAACCTAGTTGTACTGAAGAAGGTCCATAACAGACCGAAACGTTTATATACTGGGACTGCTATCTGAAATAAAAAAGCATATTCCACGTTACCAAGTTGAGTGCCAAGTTTCTATATTCTATGTTCACTGGTCTGGGGAACCTACCTTGTGCACCAACACAGTAGTGCCACGATATACTTCACAATAATCATCAACATTAACAGAAATAAACACTTGAAATAGATCACTCTGTTTGTAATGACTCTATATAATATATGAGATTCACTTTTTGTATTGACGAACTGAAGTAAACTAAGTTTTTGATGATATTCTAATTTTGTGAGAAGCATCTATAGATGCATCTTAAGTTGACGTGCCTTAACAGTGTTCCTTAAAGGGAATCTGTCAGCAGGATTTCACCCCCCTTCCTCCAAACTATTTATATGTGCATGTAGCGCTTTCATAGTTATCCATACATTTGCATGGCCAGTCCATTACTGAGAAATTAGCATTTGAATTGATATGCAAATGAGGGTGTAGATCTGAAGCCTCTGTCACTCTAGTTCTATTCTCTGTCCAGGGCCTCCTTTTCCAGTTTGTTTGACAGCTTCTATGCTGTGTGACTTGATGCAAAGGAGCCATCAGTCAAGCAGGAGGAAGCGGTGCTGTTAGGGTATGTGTCCACGTTCAGGATTGCATCAGGATTTGGTCAGGATTTTTCATCAGTATTTGTAAGCCAAAACCAGGAGAGGAACAATTAGAGGAAAAGTATAACAAAAACATATGCGCCACTTCTGTATTTATCACCCACTCCTGGTTTTGGCTTACAAATACTGATGAAAAATCCTGACCAAATCCTGATGCAATCCTGAACGTGGACACATACCCTTAGGGAATAGAGCTGGAGTGACAGAAGCTTCAGATCCACAGCCTCAATTCAAACACTGATTTCTTAGTAATGGAGGAATGGACTGGCCATATAAAAGTATTGTACATATAAATAGGTGGGTGTAAAATTCTGCTGACAGATTCCCATTAAAAGCAGCAATATGCCATGTAGAGTAGTAGATTATTCAGTTTGTACAATATTCACACATGGCGACTTTTCTAATAAGAAATGGTGAAATAATAGTCAGTATTCAAACATATGATTTTTCTTTCCTGCATGTAATGCACAGAAAGTGAATTTACAGATAAAAATATGCTTTAAGATGTGGAAAATTGTGGAAAATGAGGCCCAGTGAAATACATTAAACAAAATAAGGCACCATGAAAAGAGTGTAAAATCTTGGTATAAGTTCAATTAACACAGTCAGAATTGACGTATGGTTTAATTTGTCAGCTTTGAGTAAAGAAAGTCTTTGTTCTGAAACAGCAGCAGCATTGTTACCACAGACTTCCAGTAAATATCACTGGTATTTCCAACACATACGTTCAGAAATTCCCCACTAGGAACAGAGCCATTTTGCCAGTAAGCAAGATAGAAACAGTTGAAATTATTGGCAGAACATTATGATTGTGTACAATATTCTTCTGAAGAGAAAACGTTTCCAATATACTTTAAGTTGAACAAAAGAATATCCAAAAATGGCCAAAACATTGTTATCTCTATAGGAAAATGATGAATGACTTAACAAACAATCAATAAACAATATATTATTAATCAAGTCTAGTTCACATCTGTTTCACAGGCTCTGTAGCCAATTCCAGTAATCTTCTCACGTAAGCATAGCATGCAGCACTACTTTTTCATTCTTTGTGCTGGACACCATGGCAGATCCCATTATATGCCTGCAGTGTGCCACTGCTGCCTGTCATGTAATGGACTCGGCATTCTGTCATTTTTTGTTTTCTGTTCCTATGACAGAACATAAAACTGGAAATCACAGTGCTTCAGTCTCTGTTTCTTTAGCAGTTAAGGGTTGTGATTGTGATACAATGAATACAGGATGATATGAAGTACAACATGTCTGTTTTTCAGACCCCTCAGTCTGTGGAGGATTGCCTACAAAGTACACTGTCATCCCTTTACCCCCCTTTTGAGGTGACTGCACCTACACTCCTGACCCAAGTGTTTGCAGTGCTAGAAAGGACATATCGTGAGGACCCTCTAAGATACACTTTGGAATTTCTGATCCCAGCTAAGAGAATACTGCAGAATGTGCAGCATCAGGCATGTGTAAGTATATGCTTTACAATACTGCACCATTCTGACAGACTATGTTAATTAGGTTTTATTATATCTTGCTCTGTTTCACTTTCTGCCAAACTTTATGTAACTAAAAATATATATTATCCTTTGTTTTCTAGTCTCAGTACAGTGGATTTCTCTTTTTCCATGAAGGATGGCCACTTTGCCTTGGTGAAAAGATCCTCATTCAATTGTCATCTCTTCCATGGCACTTTCTAAAGCCTGGAGATTTTTACTTGCAAGTGGTGCCATATTTGGAATGTTCTCCCAGGCTTGTGCTGAAGTGCCTTTCTCAGGATGGCAGCGGAGTACAGGAGATTGTGGTCCCTGAATCCTCCCATTCATTCATTTTTTCAGCTGAGTGGCTTAATAGCATTAATAAAGACCGTAGCTCAGTTCGCCTTGAGAACTGTTTAGCAGCTGTAGAGGAAAAGGTCCTTCGACTACCATGGTCAGAAGTAATCTATCCTCGATTTATCCATAAGGATGGCTTTATTGTTGGGAGGAGATGCCCCACAGGTCCTCTTATGCCACCTCTGGAGTTCCGAAGTCCTGGTGATGGAGGAATCACAATTGGAGAGGTGGTTGATCCCAAAGTCAATGCTCATTTGCCGTTGTCACATAATCAAGAAGAAATTCAAAGCTGGAGAGATGGTGCTTTTTCACCACCTGTGCTGGATTCTCTCTCTGGCTCTGCCGCAGAATCTGTAGAAGGGGAATATGTAGAACTAAGTCCCCCCCATACAGGGGCAGTGTGCAAAGATGAGAGTCAAAGGGATACATGGCTATCAAGAGCAAAGACTGCTCCAAGCAGAAAAGGTAAAAAGAAGGTTCCGCAAGCATGGCTTCACCAAAGGAAGCCTGGAAAGGTAGGTTCTTTGAGCACTTTAAAGGGTAGGTCAGAAAATATATGGGAAGATAGATCTTGCACAGAAGATGCTGGAGAGCAAACTCAACCCTCACCAGAGGTTAACAGTTACTGGGATGTTGATACATCAAAATATTCTGCTGAAAGTGATGTATTGGCTGAATGGAGAAAAGGTTTGGATCTTCTTCAAAGACATGAGAAAGATATATTTTCAGAAGAGAGACAGTTATGGGATTCTCCTGAAATTCAGGCAAAAGATTGTGAAGTGGAACAGAAGGAGATATCATGGGAAGCGGGGACTACTGTACACAAAGGAAGCTCCAAAGAAGTGGACAATTTATCAAATTCAGTAAAAGGATGCTCTTTAAATACTGATATCACTAAAGAAACAGAGAATGTGCTCTCCACTTGTGACATTAATAAAGATAGCCAGGACTTGTTCACTGAAGTTAGTTCAGAACCATTTAAAGAAAAATGTGATAACCTAACTCCTATCGATGAATGTCAAAATGACAGCCAACTGGACAATTCAAAGCAAACACTTAAGGAGAGTAAAACAGCAATAGATACCCTTAACGAAACGTGTTTTTCGAAAGACTCTTTAGTGACTGGAACAGGAAGAACATGGGCAGACGGTCAAGAAAGAATTTCAATTAGTGAAGGTAATGTTGAGGACATTCAGGTGCCATGTACTGAGGCAAAAGTGCACCAAGGAAAAGAAAAGCATCATGCTTGGGATCCGATCACTGAATTATCTCATAAGACAGGAAGAGGGCGAAGAAAAAAAAGAAACAAGAAGGGTAAAGGGGCTACAAGAGCAGATGCAAGGAAAGGTGTTCACAGGGTTGAGCAGACCAAAACTAGTAGCAAAGAAGAAGAAAATAATAAATCTCTTATCACCTCCAAAGATGAAATAGACGACAACAAAACTGGTCAGGAGCCATTTGATCGTAGACTGCCTACTGAGTTAGGTATAGTATATTGGATTGTATATGCCATAAATTGAAGACATGTATGTTATTTCATGGTAAACATGCAGTTTTTTTTATAACAGCTTAGTTATATAACCAGTGCAAAAAGTACAGTGAAATTGTCTCAGATGAGTAACCTAGGGCTTGTTTACACTGGCCGATGGCAACCATTAAATGACCACAGATCAGTTACCGTACTTGTTTGCTGATCTGTGGTCGTTTAATAGCCTGTTTAGACAATAACCTGTTTAGACAAAACCGTTCATACTTCTGTTGATTGAATGAACAGTCTGTGAACAGTCTTTTTCTCGGAAGCACGGGTCCTGTTTACATAGGATAACTTGCTATCAAGAAAGATAATTTTTAAGCATGCTTAAAAATTAATTCATCTAATGAACAAGCATTCCTAGGACTTCCTAGGAACTCTTAGTGATGATAATCAGCCGGTGTATTTACACCCTTAAAGTTTAAGGTTAAAGAAAGCGAAAAGATAAAATGTCTCGGATTTTCTAAACTTGTTTAATTGATGATCAAAACTTAAAACTCTGCCATAAAAAGACTTTGATTTAGGTCAAGGGGAGATACTAGATTATTTATTTTACTAAATAAGTTCTTAAGTTCTTAAATTTTAGTCAGCTATATCCTCCACATTTCATTCAGAGAAAAGTAAGTGCTTTTAAGATTTTTTTTTTTCATTCCCAGACCTACATGATAAAAAAAATAGTTCTCTCCTCCGGGCATGTTGAAAAAAACCTTTTGAGAATTGTAATTTTCAAAAAGAAAGGTTATAAAGGTTAAAAATTGCAAAAGATTCACCTATAGGCCAACAGTATAGATCATGTATTCTCTACAGAGAGCACCAAATTCCGAGGCTTATGTCCTGCAGTACAAAAGGATCAGGCATTTGACTACAAACAATCATCTCCCCAAAATCATCTGCAAGGGAAGAGTCATGACGCCCCCATACACACCTATCTTGTCGACAGTTCAGATGTCTTTAATCTAATGTGTACGGGGTGGGTTGGGGGACGTTATTGTTAACTTTTACCAATTAACACTGCTACTATTCATTCACCTGCAGTTCTCTCTATTTAATCATTATGAGGGGTCAGCAGAAATGCATTAATAACGTATATGCATTTTTTTTACCAGTGGCCATGAGATTTCTGTAAATGCATCCACTTTGTTGGGACAGTAAGACGCTGCGCTAAAAAGATATTCAACATCAAATATTCACCAAAAGCTCATCGAACGAGCTTAACCTGATTTTCATTACATATAAAACTATGTATCTGGGAAACATGGGCCTGAGTGGTTTATAGGTGTACATTAAATGCTTATACTACACTGAGCAAAAAAAAGAGTATTTGACAGACAAAATTACAGTTTACCACATATGGTCCTGTCTTACATGGCAGACAGTTTTTCCTTAGGCAGTTTCCATCTCACCAGTCAAAACAAATAGGAAAAGTATAAAATAGGAGCAAGGCTAATATAACTTGCTAATTAAACAAGACATTCAGTAATTTAGTTGTTGTGAATTACTTCAGTGACAGATCTAATTTTATAAACAGCAGTTGTCGTTGTGTTTATTACGTGTTGTTATACATAAGATTAACAGGACGTTCAAATCTTGTACTTGATATTTCACATTATTCTTGGCATATTTCTTATGTTAGCAGAAAAAGTTTCATCAAGTGTCACTGAAGCTGAAGAACCAGCTGCTTTGTCAGAACCAGAACCGAATGTATCTGCTACTAAGAAGCCTTTGCTGCCATCTTCTCCTATTTTAGATTTCAGCCACCTCCATCGAGCTGTTGATTGGGACATACTGGAATCTGGAGTCTTCTACTTGCCTGGTAAGTTTCAACTCTCTATTTTTTTACAACTTACAAACATTGAAAAAAGGAAAAGAACAAAAAAGCAAATGTTCAATATGATTACAGGAAACATAATGGGTTGGCGACGACCTGTGCAACCCTTTTTTTAAATGAAGTATTCCCATCTGTAAAATTAAAATAACATATGCTCACCTCCTGCACTGGCGCCATTCCAGTAATCTCTGCGCCAGGTGTCCCAGGCTTTGCGACACATTGGCTGCAGGGCTCACCTGATATAGCAATCATCGGCCGCTATTGGGCTGCTGTGGTCTCACTATTTCCACTGGTCCAAAATTCATATGAGCCGCCCATTAGATGTAGTCGAAAGGCTCACCTGGCATAACAATTTCATGTGAGTCCTGAGAGACCCGGTGCTGACAATGCTGGAACAGCGCAATTGTGGGAGTTGCGCTCAACACTAGCCGTCATATCGTCATTTTTTTTTACTTTTGAAAAAAAAAAAAATTCTAACACTAACACAGGGGCGTTAGACAACCTTAGCACCAACTCTAACACCAACCCTAACACCAACCCTAACCCCAACTGCAAAAAAAAAATGTGTTATTTTATAATTTTTGTCTAACTAAGGGGGTGATAAAGGGGGATTTGATTTGCTACTTTTTTTTTTTTGACTAATGTGATAGTGATTAAAAGGAACCAATAGAAGAAATGTTCTATTGTTGCCGGCAGACCTCAGCGGGCGCACTGAGCATGCACCCACATCTTTGTATTCAAAGAAGAGGACGCCAGGCCAGAGGACGTATCAGCAAGGCCCGGAGGTACCAGAGATTCTCGGTTGGCATCATTTCTCTCTCCTCTGACATATATATATCATGTCAGAAGAGAGAGAAATGATGTTCACAGCGGGCGCACTTTTTTTTGTGATCGCTGTTATTCACCCACGGTAGCTGAGACCTTGAAGATTTTCTGAATCTGGGGGGCGCTACAGCAAAATGGCAATGAGGGAATAAGTACCCTCAGCTACTATGCTGCCGTTTTAATGCATATTGGTGGTCGCTAAGGGGTTAAAAGGACTATTCATTTAAAAACAGGAAAAGAGGTTGACAACGCAGTGGGAAACCAATTTATTAAATGTTGATGTCATCCGCTGCTGCTGCCCTGTGGCTGGAGGAGATCGATCTTCCAGATGTTAACTAACCAGAGTAGGACTTTGTCATGTTAAGTAGGCTGCGCTGCGGTGAAGAAGGAACTTTAGAGAAATGTTTTTTTATTTATAACCAACGCGTTTTGGCACTAGATCAGCTCCTTTCTCGACAACTAGTCCTTTAGTACCGTATTTTTTGGACTATAGATGCACTTTTTTACTCCAAAAATGTGGAGGAAATTGGGGGGGGGTCTCTTATAGTCCTTATTTACCGCCTCTGGCTGTGGTGGGGAGGTGGGGGAGTGGCATCAGTGGAGCAACGGGTCACAGAGGCAGTTGCTTGCTGCTGCGGCTAGCTTCTGTGCCAGCTGCTAAAGACAAGTGAATATTCACTGGGCGTGGAGGACAATGAATATTAATTTCTCTTTAGCATCCTGGTATAATTGCCCCCATCCCCGTCCTGGTATGCATGGCCCCATCCTTATCTTGGTATGATTGGCTCTCACCCCCATGCTGGTATGCAAACAAAAAAAATTAGATGGGGGTGAGGGCCACTCATTCCAAGATAAGGATGGGGGCTTTGCATACCAGGATAGGGATGAGGAGACATGCATACCAGGCTAGAGAAAAGGAAGACATGCATACCAGGCTAGGGATGAGGGAGCCGTGCATACCAGGATGGGGATGAGGGCCATGCATGCAAAGATAGGGATGAGGAGCCATGCATACCAGGATGGGGATGAGGAGCCATGCATACCAGGATAGTGATGAGGGGGCCTTGTGTATCAGAATGTGGATGAGGGGACCATATATACCAGGATAGGGGATATTAAGTACAGAATTGACCACATTTTTTGCTTCAATTTTTATTTCCTTCTCTAAAATCTAGGTGCCTCTTATAGTCCGAAAAATACGGTAATAATCTACTGCTGATAAAACAGTGATTTTTATAAAAAACGGTGATTTTATCAAAACTACAGCAAGTCGCCCAGTAAACGACACATTGCTGGAATCAGGGTCTCTATCTATACATTATTCTGCTCTCAGATTAAGTGGCAAAAACCTGGTGATATATTCTCTTTAAACTGGTAGTTTATGCTCCATAACCCACCAATGTAGCCAAATTAGAGAAATTCTACAGAGAATTCCTCCACGGCAGGTAAAACATGTTTGACTCCAGCTATGCAGCATAATGTGGCAAAGTGCAGTGGGTGCATGAATATACAGTGATGTTCTTCTCAGCTACCAGCCAGGCTGACGCTATCATTTATCTGAATGCTAGCTACAGATGTCTCCCAGTGCCTAACTTGTGATTGTCAGTTCAATGCAAGTCAATTTTTTTTAAGGCAACAATTGGCCTAAAATAATGAAGGATGGCACAACGAGTTGTTAGGTTTACAGGGGGAATACTTTTTCATGTGGGTGATATGGGTTTTGAATAGATCTTTATCTTTATTTAGAAGCTGCATTTTGTGTTTCTCTGTGATGTCTTTATCTTCAGCTAGCTGAAGAGCCCAGCGTTGCCCGGGCATAGTAACTAACTGTGGTTAGTTATAACAAATTAGCCCATATACCCATCAAATATCCTCCATACCACAGTCCAGTGCCCATATACCCATCAAATATCCTCCGTCCCACAGTCCAGTGCCCATATACCCATCACACACCCTCCATCCCATAGTCCTGTGCCCGTATACCCATCATACATATCCTCCAATCCATAGTCCCATGCCTATATACCCATCACACATCCTCCATCCCATAGTCCAGTGCCCATATACCCATCACACATCCTCCATCCCATAGTCCAGTGCCCATATACCCATCACACATCATACCATAGTCCCGAGCTGGGTGGCGCTGAGCAGGGAGTTCCTGGAGATGTGCTGTTATGTAACCTGGCAGTGCGGCTCTGTGTGCGGCCACTGATGATGCGATTTTCTTGCAATAGAGCTGGCATTAAAAGAGGAGGGGGTGATTAATTTCTGTCAAGTCTGGGGGGCAGACAATGGCTTATGTTCCAAGGGATGCTTGATTTCTCCTACCCGGTCAGTGTCTGCTGAGGTGTTGTGGAGTGGGAAAACTGTTGCTCATAGCAACCAATCACAGGTCAGTTTCTTTTAAACAGCTCTGGTGAAATGAAAGATGCTTAGTGATTGGGTGGGGCTATGTGGAGTGGGCGTGGCTGATACACACATACACACACAAGTGACTCTAAGGGTCACTTCCGTTTGTCTGTCTTTCTGTCTGTCTGTCCCGGAAATCCCGCGTCGCTGATTGGTCGCCGTCCGTCGGCCCCCCGGATCCAGAACAGGCCTTTCCCGCTCATCGCGATGCTCAGGTGACCGCTCCATGCATTGCGATCTCGCGAGATGATGACGTAGCGGTATCGCGAGACCGCTACATCATCATCTCGCGAGACCGCAATGCACTCTTGGGACCAGAGCGTCACGAGGAGCATCGGTAAACGCCTCGCCTGGATCCGGGGGGACAATGGAGGGTGAGTATATAACTATTTTTTATTTTAATTATTATTTTTTTAACAGGGATATGATGCCCACATTGCTATATACTATGTGGGCTGTGCTATATACTACGTCGGCTGTGCAATATACTGCGTGGCTGTGCTATATACTAAGTGGGCTGTGCAATATACTACGTGGCTGTGCAACATACTACGTGGGCTGTGCAATATACTACGTGGCTGTGCAATATGCTACGTGGGCTGTGCAATATACTATGTGGGCTGTGCAATATACTACGTGGGCTGTGCAATATACTACGTGGGCTGTGTTATATACTACGTGGCTGTGCAATATACTACGTGGCTGTGTTATATACTACGTGGGCTGTGCTATATACTACGTAGCTGTGCTATATACTACGTGGGCTGTGTTATACGCTATGTGGGCTGTGCAATATACTACGTGGCTGTGCTATATACTACGTGGGCTGTTCTATATACTACGTGGCTGTGCTATATACTACGTGGCTGTGCAATATACTGCGTGGGCTGTGCAATATACTACGTGGGCTGTGCAATATACTACGTGGCTGTGCAATATACTATGTGGGCTGTTGTGAATTAGACTTTTTTGGCTCCCTCTTGTGGTCACTAGTGGTATGACTCTGAGATTGTCTTTCCCTAGTTTGGCACCCACCTGGGTCGTTATTCCAGGGGTGTTGCTATATGAACTTCCTGAATTCTTAGTCTGGTGCCTGGCATCGTTGTAATCAGTCCTTTCTGTTTGCTCCTGTCTGCTGGTCCTGGTTCATGCAAAATTAAGCTAAGTCCTGCTTCCTTGTTTTTTGGTTATTTGTATTGCTCTTATTTTTTGTCCAGCTTGTACTAAATGTGATTCCTGATTTTGCTGGAAGCTCTAGGGGGCTGGTATTCTCCCCCCGGGCCGTTAGACGGTTCGGGGGTTCTTGAATATCCAGCGTGGATATTTTTGATAGGGTTTTTGCTGACCGTATAAGTCATCTTACTATATTCTGCTATTAGTCAGTGGGCCTCTCTTTGCTAAATACCTAGTTCATTCTTACGTTTGTCTTTTCTTCTTACCTCACCGTTATTATTTGTTGGGGGCTTGTATCCAACTTTTGGGGTCTTTTCTCTGGAGGCAAGAAAGGTCTATCTTTTCCCTTCTAGGGTTAGTTAGTTCTCCGGCTGGCGCGAGACGTCTAGAACCAACGTAGGCACGTTCCCCGGCTGCTGCTATTTGTGGTGCTAGGATTAGCTATACGGTCAGCCCAGTTACCACTGCCCTATGAGCTGGTTTTTTGTGTTTGCAGACTTGGTATTTATTGCAGAGACCCTCTGCCATTGGGGTCATAACAGTGGGCTGTGCAATACACTGCGTGGCTGTGCAATATACTACGTGGCTGTGCAATATATTACTTGGCTGTGCTATATACTTTGTGGGCTGTGTTATATACTACGTGGCTGTGCAATATACTACCTGGCTGTGCTATATACTACGTGGGCTGTGTTATACACTACGTGGGCTGTGCAATATACTACGTGGCTGTGCTATATACTACGTGGGCTGTGTTATATACTACGCGGCTGTGCTATATACTACGTGGCTGTGCTATATACTACGTGGCTGTGCTATGTACTACGTGGCTGTGCTATTTACTACTTGGGCTTTTATATACTACGTGGCTGTGCTATTTACTACGTGGCCGGCCGAGAACAATCAGCGATAGGCGCAGTCCGGCCGAATCCTGTGTATTCAATGTATTATTCTAAAATCTTCATAAATAAACTACATACATATTCTAGAATACCCGATGCGTTAGAATCGGGCTACCATCTAGTTTTTATATATATAGATTAAAATGTGTTAGGCTAGTTTCACACTAGCGTTTGGAGGAGCTGCGGAGGGCTGCGGACTTCCTCCATGAAGCCCCACCCTCGGCCGCTAGCTCCGCCTACTTCTGCATGCGGCCTGCATGCGGCCACCGTACCTATCTTTAACATTAGACAAAAAGAATACTTGCAAAAACAGTCAGCATGGCAGATACGTAGATGTATAGACAATAAAAAGGTTCAGTTATCAATCATAATAATAAGTGACCAGCTGCATGGAAAGGACTACTTAATATGGACTGGTCGCTAATCAGAACACAGGAAAAAACACATGGCTAGCAAGCCAAAAAAGACGACCAAACACAGTCCATGTATATATAAAAGTGAAAATACTTTATTAGTGCATAATAAGGACAGACAGCCATCAGGCAAAGAAATGGCATGCAATACAAGTAACCAAAAATGACAACGGTAAAACACAAAAGGTGTGCACACATGCCGGAACCCACTCAAAATGAGATACTAATACAAATTAGTCTCCCCGTCAAAATATGGCGGTGTAGGAGAAAGTGCCTAGAAAAATTCAAAACAGCTCACAAGGTGAATAGTGCTCTGAAAAACAGAGCAACCTCACAATCCAGCAGAGAAATAACATGCATAATGATGACTATACCTTAATGTGAGCGGCACCAGAGTAAAGATTCCTGGGATGTGTGCACACACCCCAACGCACGTTTCGGATGTTATCCTTCCTCAGGGGGCGCGTTGGGGTGTGTGCACACATCCCAGGAACCTTTACTCTGGTGCCGCTCACATTAAGGTATAGTCATCATTATGCATGTTATTTCTCTGCTGGATTGTGAGGTTGCTCTGTTTTTCAAAGCACTATTCACCTTGTGAGCTGTTTTGAATTTTTCTAGGCACTTTCTCCTACACCGCCATATTTTGACGGGGAGACTAATTTGTATTAGTATCTCATTTTGAGTGGGTTCCGGCATGTGTGCACACCTTTTGTGTTTTACCGTTGTCATTTTTGGTTACTTGTATTGCATGCCATTTCTTTGCCTGATGGCTGTCTGTCCTTATTATGCACTAATAAAGTATTTTCACTTTTATATATACATGGACTGCGTTTGGTCGTCTTTTTTGGCTTGCTAGCCATGTGTTTTTTCCTATCTTTAACATTAGGTACGCAGGTCGTACCGCTGTATGCGGATGCTTCTGCATGCGTCATTTTGACGATGCGGAGAAAAAAAAAATTGCTACCAGCTGCGTTCTACGTTGGTCGCCGCATCGTCAAAACGACGCATGCGGAAGCATCCGCATACAGCGGCATGACCTGCGTACCTAATGTTAAAGATAGGTATGCAGGCCGCATGCAAAAGTAGGCGGAGCTAGCGTCCGAGGGCGGGGCTTCACGGCGGAAGTCCGCAGCTCCTCAAAACGCTAGTGTGAAACTAGCCTTAGATGATCTTAAAAACATTTGTGTAGCAGAAGAAATGTCAGAGGGGCAAATACTTTGTTTTCACAGCATTGTATTCGCTTATGCATAAGCGTTACAGCAAAATCTAATGACAAGTTTTATTATGTCTGTGTGGAAAGGTTAAAATAAGGGCTGATTGCTATGGGAACTATTATAGTGTTGTCTGCGCTACTTTCTATACATGAGGACCCTGTTCTCTCAGAACAACTTAGCCAAACTTTCTCTCATTAACTATTTCTGTGTTTCTGTGTAGGCACACAAGACAGAGAAAAGAGAGCACTGTTAATTGTATCTCCATCTAAAGCAGTGGCAGAATACACTCAGAAAATGGTTCAAGAAGCTATGTTATATTTGTTCTCTCTTCTCAGGTAAAGATTATGTGGGGCAGATAAATAACTGTCCAAAAAGAATTTTAATTCAGTAATATTTGGGCAACGGCTTAATGAAAATGTTTTGTTCAATATAGTAATCAAAACCTTATAGAATTTCAATAGGTTTGTAAGATTTCTTTATATTACTCTATAAAGGAATATAGTAGCTCCTACATTTTTTCAACCATTCAGAAATACCAAGAAGAAACCACTAAAAATCAAGATTGCTAGCAGGGTGCTTGGCAGATGTGATTTCTGTCCAATTCTTAAGAGATTTTCATGTGCATAACTATAGATAGTGATTTTTCAGCATATTTTTCCAGATGACTAACAAAAAAGCAAAGGCCATAATTTATCATTTCGGATTTTTTTAAGTGAATTTTACTTTTTGTCTTGTGGTAATTGTTACCAGTTTTTATGTAAGATATGATGGTAAAAATTGACATGCTGATCAAACACTGAAGGACCTTTGTTCATCAGTGTTTTGGATAAGAGTTTCGTGTTTTTCCGCACAAGAAAAATCTTGAACATTTGAATGAGGCTTTAGGAAAACTAAAACAACATTGTTGAACAAAAGAAAAATACAGACAGAAGCAAGTATAGTTGACTTAAAAAAAAGATTTAAATTAAGCAATAAGTAAGGCATGAGCATAAAAGTCGCTGCCAGTCAAGGGTTACAAGACCATTTTTCTCTCATTTGAGAAAACTGATCCATTTATGCTGATCACACTTTGATCCAACTCTGATCAGAGTGTGATCTGATTTTCTGTGGAGAATAAAAAAATAAATCTCCATCTTCTTCATCCTGTCAGTCCGAGAAAATTGGACTACACTTGGATGTAATTCTATTGTGGTCGGATTTTTTTTTTCCATGGACCCATAGACAGGAATGTCCGATTCCAACCCAATAATCGGATGCTACTCTTGCATGCTGTGATTTACTTCTTCGGACCACTTGGTGTGAGGAAAATATTGGACATGTGCATGGCCCCATAGAATAACATGAGCACAAGTGCTATCCATCAAAATGACAGATAACCCTCATCCGATTTTTACGGTCATCCGCGCAATCCCTTAGAACTATTTTTTACTGCAAAAACAAAGCTTAAGGGCAATCTGCCAGTAGGATCAACCCGCTGAAGCCGTGTATATGGGCATGCAGATCATAGGATGCACAATATCTTCGAATTGATATCTTATTCCAGAGAATTCAATTCGTTTTTCATATATGTAAATGAGCTGTTCAGGACTATGGGCAGGACACTGATCTGCATAAGACTCCACCTCCAGAGATTATTTTACATAAAAGGGGGCGTTACCAGTGTGATATGTAATGCCTGCTCTCCTGGTCTCACTGCAAAGCTGTGTATGGTTATACCTGATACATCTGCAGCTTCTATCTCACAGGCAGCCAGTGTTGCAAAACAGCAGAGCTGTGAGAGCTGCAGCTGCTAATGTGTTTGTTATGAGACAGAGTTCAGTTGTACCGTTCTGTGTTAGTTACATGTCTCACGCTGGTGATGTCCATTTAATTTATAATAAGCTTTGGAAGCAGAGTGACATGCGGATCAGTGTCCGGCTCATAGCCTGGAACAGTTCATCTACATAAAAGAAAAATATGTATTTCTCTTGAATAAAACATCAGTTTGCAGATCTCAAGGTATCATTTTATTCCGTTTCCTATGACCTGCATGCTCATATAGACAACTTAACAGGATTGATCCTACTGACAGATTCCCTTTAAATTCCATGAAGATTTGAGGCCTAAGTGTCTGTCATAGACCAATAGTTGGGAAAGGACGTTTACTAAATAATATCAAATATACTAATATATTCATCGTGGAATGTGTCTGCAGATTTTTATTCGATCCTATATATCTTAGGTCTGATCTACGCGATTTAGGTTTGACCCTCATTGTGGATCTACGAGATTGCACTTCTGACTCAGAGACATTCCTTCAAGTGCTTCATGAAACCAAGGTAAAGTTAGTATGAGGTGTCTAACAAAGAACAAATTTATAGCACATTATAAAGAAGCATCTGCAGGCTGCTGGGACAAATGTTTTTATTATGTTGTAAGAATATAGTTCTGTATCATGCCATTGCTGGCCTGTGTCACAGAATATATTTTATTTCCAGGACTCCATCCATGCTTGTGTAAAGTGCACTTTAGTAGTTTGTGATAAAGAAAGCCCTGCTCCAGGACAAAGCGATCTTTCTGATGCACAGGTAAGAATATACCGTCCTTGCTTACTGTATGAGTAATAATAATTATAACTAAACCAGAGGTAGAGCTGATATAGTATAATATAAAATGTAAGATACACCTTCAGACGCCATTTTACAATTCCTATTTAGATCATTTTAATTTAGATAAACAACCATTTTTTGGCTTGTTTTTTATTTATAATTTTTTTTTTTTAATGGCATGCATCATATGGGCTATGACACAGTTTTGTAGCTTGGGTCGTTTCGTTCGTGGTGATAGTAAGCTAAGCTTGTACCTTTTTTTTTTGTTTACTTTGCATGATACAGCATTTTTAGCGGCAAAATAGTGTCCATTATTTTTTCATACTTCTATTTTGATTTTTCATTTTGAATTCTTTAAAAAAAATTGTGTACCCCAATTGGCTCCATACAGCAGTCTTGTCTAATATTTAGCCCGCCAACTTGTAATAATGATCCCCCTTAGTATAATAATGTCCCCCATTCTGACGCACTTCACATACACATTAAAAACAAAAATTCTTTATACCCATTACCACCAACAGCACACGCCTCCTCCTAAACAGCTGGGGCAAGGGTGCAGCGAGTTGCGCAGAATATGTGTGCTACCTGCGACAGAAAAGCAGATTTAAAGCAGTTGTCCCACAAGCAAAGTACACTTTAATCAACATATCTTGGAATAATAATAATTTCCACAATTAAATGTGTTAAAGATGTTCCTGTGCCAAGATAATCTTATAAATGTGCCCCTGCTTTGTGCTATGTAATTTTTGTGTCTGAGTCCTGGAAAATTGCATATTCCACTTGTCCCGGTCAGGGAGACAAGGAAAAAAGTACACAGACAGGGCAGCATGGGATCGTAGCTGCTGATTTCTGTAAGGTATTAGAAATCACAGATACACTGCAAATTACCCTAAAATTCTAAAACCATAAAATTATATATATATACATATATCAATATATGCATATGTGCATACACACAAAATTGTGTGTATAAATATTAAAAAACAATAAAACCACAGTGCCAGTGCTCTGAGAAAAGTAGGTACGTACTACCCAAGCAAGAGAAACCACCCCAGACAACCAGATAACGGATCCACAGAGGAACACCAAACAGGAGGTAAGTTATAAAATGCCTTTATTTTATCAAGATGGCAATACCATAAATAAATACTATGTGCGCACAATAGGACCAGGAGCCATTCAATATATATGCTCTAATACGTAAGGACGATCCAGTTCACATATGGTAATATCCACAGAAATACAATATACCGGTATAAAAAATGTGCAACAGTGCAAAGAACCTAGTAAAAACCAAGCCACATTGTTATATATTATATAAAAAAATCAAATTGACAGTGCCAAATCAAGGTAAAGAATCCTCACATAGTAATATTAACCCCTTCGCGCCACCCGCCGTACTAGTACGGCGCTGCCGGCACTGCATTTGTGCAGTACGGCGGCTCGATCACCGCGGTCTCGCGCTGAGCGCCGTGGTGATCGGGTGCGGGTGTCAGCTGTATATGACAGCTGACACCCCGCAGCAATGCCCACGATCGGCGCTATCGCCGGCATTTAACCCCTCTGATGCCGCTGTCAATAGTGACAGCGGCATAGAGGGGGATCGCGCAGGGACGGGGGCTCCCTGCGCTCTCCCACCGGAGCAATGCGATGAGATTGCGCTGCTCCGGATCCAAGATGGCCGCGGGACTCCTTCCGGGTCATGAGATGACCTAGCTTGCCGGCGCCTGCTGAGAGTTCCTAATAGCAGGCGCTGGCAAGCCTCTGGAACGTGCCCCTCAGATCGGTGATCTGACAGAGTGCTGTGCACACTGTCAGATCACCGATCTGTGATGTCCCCCCCGGGACAAAGTGAAAAAGTAAAAAAAAAAAAATGTCCACATGTGTAAAAAAAAATTAAAAAAAAATTCCTAAATAAAGAAAAAAAAAATAAAAATATTCCCATAAATACATTTCTTTATCTAAATAAAAAAAAAAATCACACAATAAAAGTACACATATTTAGTATCGCCGCGTCCGTAACGACCCCACCTATAAAACTATATCACTAGTTAACCCCTTCAGTGAACACCGTAAAAAAAAAAAAAAAAAAACGAGGCAAAAAACAACGCTTTATTCTCATACCGCCAAACAAAAAGTGGAATAACACGTGATCAAAAAGACGGATATAAATAACCATGGTACCGCTGAAAACGTCATCTTGTCCCGCAAAAAAAAAGCCGCCATACAGCATCATCAGCAGAAAAATAAAAAAGTTATAGCTCTCAGAATAAAGCGATGCAAAAACAATTATTTTTTTATATAAAGTAGTTTTTATTGTGTAAAAGCGCCAAAACATAAAAAAATTACATAAATGAGGTATCGCTGTAATCGTACTGACCTGAAGAATAAAACTGCTTTATCAATTTTACCACACGTGGAATGGTATAAACGCCCCCCCCCCTAAAAGAATTTCAGGAATTGCTGTTTTTTGTTCATTCCGCCTCCCAAAAATCGGAATAAAAAGCGATCAAAAAATGTCATGTACCTGGAAATGGTACCAATAAAAATGTCAACTCGTCCCGCAAAAAACAAGACCTCACATGACTCTGTGGGCCAAAATATGGATAAATTATAGCTCTCAAAATGTGGTGATGCAAAAACTATTTTTTGCAATAAAAAGCTTCTTTTAGTGTGTGATGGCTGCCAACCATAAAAATCCGCCCAAAAAACGCTATAAAAGTAAATCAAACCCCCCTTCATCACCCCCTTAGTTAGGGAAAAATAATAAAATTTTAAAAAATATATTTATTTCCATTTTCCCGGTGGGCTACTTTCACACTAGCGTCGGTACGGGGCCGTCGCACTGCGTCGGCCCGACGTACCGACGCATACTGTGCAAGCGCCGCACAACGGGCGCAGCGGATGCTGTTTTTCCACGCATCCGCTGCCCCATTGTGAGGTGCGGGGAGGTGGGGGCGGAGTTCCAGCCGCGCATGCGCGGTCGGAAATGGTGGACCGTCGGCACAAAAAAAGTTACATGTAACGTTTTTTGCTGCCGGCGGTCCGCCACAACACTACGCAACCGTCGCACGACGGTTGCGACGTGTGTCAATACGTCGCAATGCGTCGCTAATGTTAGTCTATGGGGAAAAAACGCATCCGGCAGATGACTTTGCTGGATGCGTTTTTTCGCCAAAACGACGCATTGCGACGTATGCAAAAAAACGCTAGTGTGAAAGTAGCGCTAGGGTTAGGACTAGGGTTAGGGTTAGGGTTGGGGTTAGGGCTAGGGTTAGGGCTGGGGTTAGGGTTGGGGTTAGGGTTTCAGTTAGAATTGGAGAGTTTTCACTGTTTAGGCACATCAGGGGCTCTCCAAACGCGACATGGCATCCGATCTCAATTCCAGCCAATTCTGCTTTGAAAAACTAAAACAGTGCTCCTTCCCTTCCGAGTTCTCCTGTGCGCCCAAACAGTGGTTCCCCCCAACATATGGGGTATCAGCGTTCTCAGGACAAGTTGGACAACAACTTTTGGGGTCCAATTTGTCCTGTTACCCTTGGGAAAATAAAAACGTGGGGGCTAAAATATCAGTTTCGTGGAAAAATGTTTTTTTTTTTTTTTTTCACGGCTCTGCGTGATAAACTGTAGTGAAACACTTGTTGGTTCAAAGTTCTCACAACACATCTAGATAAGTTCCCTGGGGGGTCTAGTTTCCAATATGGGGTCACTTGTGGGGGGTTTCTACTGTTTAGGTACATCAGGGGCTCTGCAAATGCAACATGACACCTGCAGACCAATCCATCTATGTCTGCAATTCAAACGGCGCTCCTTCCCTTCCGAGCTCTGCCGTGCGCCCAAACAGTGGTTCCCCCCCACATATGGGGTATCAGCGTACTCAGGACAAATTGGACAACAACTTTTGTTGTCCAATTTCTCCTGTTACCCTTGGGAAAATAAAAACGTGGGGGCTAAAATATCATTTTCATGGAAAAATATATATTTTTTATTTTCACGGCTCTGCGTGATAAACTGTAGTGAAACACTTGTTGGTTCAAAGTTCTCACAACACATCTAGATAAGTTCCTTGGGGGGTCTAGTTTCCAATATGGGGTCACTTGTGGGGGGTTTCTACTGTTTAGGTACATCAGGGGCTCTGCAAATGCAACATGACACCTGCAGACCAATCCATCTAAGTCTGCATTTCAAACGGCGCTCCTTCCCTTCTGAGCTCTGCCGTGCGCCCAAACAGTGGTTCCCCCCAATGTATGGGGTATCAGCGTACTCAGGACAAATTGGACAATAACTTTTGTGGTCCAATTTCTCCTGTTACCCTTGGGGAAAAAAAAATTGCGGGCTAAAACATCATTTTGTGGAAGAAAAAATTATTTTTTAATTTTCACAGCGCTACATTCTAAACTTTAGTGAAACAATTGGGGGTTAAAAGTGCTCACCACACATCTAGATTAGTTCCTTAGAGGGTCTACTTTCCAAAATGGTGTCACTTGTGGGGGTTTTCACTGTTTAGGCACATCAGGGGCTCTCCAATCGCGACATGGGTTCCGATCTCAATACCAGCAAATCTTGCATTGAAAAGTCAAATGGCGCTCCTTCCCTTCCGAGCTCTGCCATGTGCCCAATCAATGGTTTACCCCAACATGTGGGGTATCGGCGTACTCAGGACAAATTGTACAACGACTTTTTTGGTCCAATTTCTCCTGTTACCCTTGGTAAAATAAAACAAATTGGATCTGAAGTAAAAATTTTGTGAAAAAAAAGTTAAATGTTCAATTTTTTTTAAACATTCCAAAAATTCCTGTGAAGCACCTGAAGGGTTAATAAACTTTTTGAATGTGGTTTTGAGTACCTTGAGGGGTGCCGTTTTTAGAATGGTGTCACTTTTGGGCATTTTCTGTCATATAGACCCCTCAAAGTCACTTCAAGTGTGAGGTGTTCCGTAAAAAAAATGGTTTTGCAAATTTTGTTGCAAAAATGAGAAATCGCTGGTCAACTTTTAACCCTTATAACTCCCTAACAAAAAAAAATTATGTTTCCAAAATTGTGCTGATGTAAAGCAGACATGTGGGAAATGTTGTTTATTAACTATATTATGAGATATAACTCTCTAATTTAAAGGCATAAAAACAAAAAGTTTGAAAATTGCTAAATTTTCATAATTTTCGAAAAAATTTTGTTTTTTTCACAAATAAATGCAAGTCATATTGAAGAAGTTTTACCACTATCATGAAGTACAATATGTCACGAGAAAACAATGTCAGAATCACCAGGATCCGTTGAAGCGTTTTAGAGTTATGACCTCATAAAGTGACAGTGGTCAGAATTCTAAAAATTGGCCCTGTCACTTAGGTGAAAACAGGCTTCGGGGTGAAGGGGTTAAAGTGCAGTGCAAAGTGCCAAAAAAAAAAAGAGGGATATGTAAACAATATTGTGTGCTGAGTATTACCTTCACAGGTCGCCACGTCCTAAATAGCGCACCCCGACGCGCGTTTCGGACCTTCTGTCCCTTTAATTTGGCACTGTCACTTTGATTTTTTTTATATAATATATAACAATGTGGCTTGGTTTTTACTACGGTAGGTTCTTTGCACTGTTGCACATTTTTTATATATTGTATTTCTGTGGATATTACCATATGTGAACTGGGTCGTCCTTACGTATTAGAGCATATATATTGAATGGCTCCTGGTCCTATTGTGCGCACATAGTATTTATTTATGGTATTGCCATCTTGATAAAATAAAGGCATTTTATAACTTACCTCCTGTTTGGTGTTCCTCTGTGGATCCGTTATCTGGTTGTCTGGGGTGATTTCTGTAAGGTAAAACATTTCCCTGCCTGTTTAAAAACTTGGTTTACCTGTAGAGATCTGTACTCACTCAGCTGCTCTTGAGGTAGGCACAGGAGACGGTTTTCATGCAATAGGTCAGGCAAGTTTATTTCACTTCATAAACCGCTTCGGGAGGCAAAACAAGACAAAGCCTTTTCTAGCACAAAGTGAAAACAAACTGAAAAGGGTCCATGTAGTATTGTGGGTCCGGCCGCTCAGGTCAGTGTTTATGACAACACACACTGGAGGTCTCCTCACCTCCAGCCACAGACACTGAATGAGAGACTCGGCCTCCTTTTTATCTGCCAAACCACACCCCTGGGGTTGGGATATGGGAGCGGTCATTCCCACCCATCTCTTATGATCGATCATGAAACCCGGCCCTGGAATGGCCCCAAAACAACTCTCTCAGCACAATAGGTGCTAGAGCATACATCCGAGCTCACATCACCGCAGCTAACAGCCGCCGTGACACATATCTCCCCTCCAGGACTTGTCCGGCGGCCATCATACATACCTCACAGAAAGAATCCCTTGCTGTCCTGTCTGTATACTCTTTTGCTTCCTCCCCTGCCCAGAAGCTGTGCTATGATCAGGCCATGCTCCTGCACAGTCAGACACGGCCATTACACAGTACATAGCAGGGACTCATTTATAAGATTATCTCAGCACAGGAACATTTAATCAACACATCCAATTGTAGAACTTATTTGTAATCTAAGATCTATTAATTACAATGTACTTTGTGGGAAAACCCCTTTAAGGCCTAAATCCTACTTACATTGTCTATTATTCAGCAACTAACAAGGCAATAGTGTGCTTTATACCTGGGGGTGGAGCAAAATCATCTGTAAGAGGAATAAGCATGTTTATTCTTCATGTGGATACTGCATAGAATAGCTAGCCCTATTGCCATTGAATTGCATGCGTCAATTACCCTTAGCTAACATGGAAGCTAGAAGATTTCAGCTCCAATATTAGAAAATTGTGAATACAGCTTCAGACTATAATAAGACTGTTTTTCCAATTTAGTGTTAGATGAGTATTGCCGTGTTCTTATAGAAGTAATCAACTTTTTCATGTAAAATCTATATGTAATCTGCAAATTGATGTGTATAGGTGCTTATACACTAAAATGTAGTGTAATTTCTTATATCCCAACACAAAGTATGGCATTGATGGGATTTATTTGACAAGCACACACCTATGATTCTTCATCAGTCTTTCCATATGCCAGAGAATTTTCCTGGACCTTCCAGCAATAGCTTAAGTGTGAATAAGGAAACTTTCTCCTAGGATGGAAAATCTGCACTTTCAATTATATATCAACATTTGGTTTGACTCAGACATTTAAGACAGAAAAAAATTGAGAGCAGGCAGAAAAATGAAATAGTATTTATAGTAAATCACCATTATGAAAATAAATTGTTTCTGTTTTGATTTTATCATAGTTCTCCTCTTTATATACTATAGATTGTAGAAACGTCAGAACTGACAAAGTATGTTGAAGCAGAAGAACTGCCAGAGAGTCTCGGGGGAGAAAGGCCATATGTACACAATGACTGTGTGAGGAGCCAGCGGGTGAGATGAAAAGCTATGTGTTTGTTTTAGGCTCATTAAGGTCCATACAGCATCAACAATCTAAAAAGGCTGTTTATGAAACTGTCTTTACCAGAATAGATAGAAACATACGGTACATCACATGGCTGTAAAGCACACCAGTCTTGGATTAATCCTGCTTTATGAAAGTCTTAGTCAAAACCAGATGATTTGTAAGAGAATGCAGAGACAAAACTTAACCAAATAGTAACATCTGGCTTGATGGGGTCCTTCTGTCCGTTAGATGTCCATATCAATACACTGACTTCATACTAAGGAAAATATTCTTGTAGTTTTATTTGCAATGGCACTAACAATGGCATCATTTTTTTACCTTTTCCTCATACGTAGTTAGATATATTTGATGATGTTTTGATGCACAGTGCTGTAAAACTGATAAAAGTGTAGGCCAAAACAATTATTATTGACCTGTAGATTATAAAATCCTGCCTGGAAACAATAGAAAAACAGAGAAATGAAAAAGATGCTCATATGTACTGCTCCATGTAATTAAAAATAACATCAAATGTTCTAAAATATCCCTCTTTCTAAATGTATCCAGACACTTAATTCTAAGTGTTACTATCTTTCAGATAATTGAGCTTTAATGTGTATGTATATGAGCAGTATCCCAATTTCTGACCCATTATAAGACATGTGTAATGCATTTTTTCATGTATGCCAATAATTTTCCCCTCTGCAGGCCCAATTTTTAATTATCATTTTTTCATAAGCTTGAGTTTCAAAAGACTCTAGATCAGGGGTACACAACCCGGAGCCCACGGACAACATGTTGCCTGCACTGCTGCTAGTTACAACCTGCGCAGTGCAGACTAGAAACACACTACACCTGTCAGCATGCATGTGTCATCTGTGTAAAGAACGCTGGGGCCGGCAGCTACTGTGCTGCTCAGTACCTAATGAACTAGAGAGAAAGAGAGAGAAACACTCCAGACAGTGAACTGCCACTTGGAGGCTGACACTAGGCAATACAAAAAAAGTTAGCTCCTCTTCAGTAGTATGTACCCACAGATCGGAACCAAGATGATCAGTTTGTGTAAAACGCAGTAGGAGAAGCAACCAAAGATAAAATACAGACTGGACCAACATACACATCTAGAAAGCGCAGATGCTGTATCCCCCAATGAAGGCTTAGAGAAAGAGATTTAATGGTAAGAACCCAAAATCTTCTTTTCTCTATTTATTCATTGGGGGATAAAAATGGGATGTCCAAAAGCAGACCACAAGGATGGGAAGAAAAAATAAGGGCTAGCCAAAAGTACAATCAGAGGCGAGAATCTCAGGTCAGAGACCGCCCACTGTAATACGCAAAACATTTCTGCCCAGGCCCGAAAACGCTAAGAAGATGGAAGAAAGTATTCGGTCGAACCTAGATAAGGTAAAAACCGATAACTGAGAGACAGCTTAAAGAGCTGCTAATAGAGCCTTGATGCAGACAGGTGCGGAAGGCCCTAGGCCCAGATGAAGAGTAGAAAAACAGTAATGGAGCCCTGTCCCTTGTGAATATGCATCCAGAAATGTAGAGCAGATCCAGACTAAAAGACTATTATGATGATTCAGCAGAAGCAAATGAGGAATCTAAGTGTCTGAAGAATCTGATCTTGACACATGGGGCTCAAAAACGCGCAGTGACCCCGAGATGGGCACTGACCAATTACAATACATTAGAAGACCAATAGGGGGCTGAAAAAAGATGAGAAAATGAAGCCAGAAAATGTTATCTTCCACAATGAAGAAAGAGAACCGAACGCAGTACCACCATAACCAGAGTGGTCGGTAAGTGAAAGTACTGGAGTGGAGAGATCATTCCCAAAGAACCTCCCAGGCAACAAGAAAAGATGACAAAAAACAAATGATGCGAAGATAACAAAACGCTGTAGAGCGTTATTATTATTATTATTATTATACACTTTTATAGCGCCATTTAGTCCATGGCGCTTTAAATGTGAATACGGGGCAAATATAGACAAATACATTAAACATGAGCTAAAAACAAGACACACAGGTACATAAGGAGGAAGGACCCTGCCCGCGAGGGCTCACAGTCTGCAGGGGATGTGTGAGGATACACTAGGAGAGGGTAGAGCTGGTTGTGCGGTGGTTCAGTAGGTTGAGGATCACTGCAGGCTGTAGGCTTGTCCGAAGAGGTGAGTCTTCAGGTTCTTTTTGAAGGTTTCTATGGTAGGCGAGAGTCTGATGTGTTGGGGTAGAGAGTTTCAGAGTATGGGGGAAGCACGGGAGAAGTCTTGGATGCGGTCATGGGAAGAAGAGATGAGAGGGGAGTAGAGAAGGAGGTCTTGAGAGGATCGGAGGTTGCATGTAGGTAGGTACCTGGAGACCATGTCACAAATGTATGGTCAAGATAGGTTGTGGATGGCTTTGTATGTCATTGTGAGGGTTTTGAACTGGAGTCTCTGGGTGATAGGAAGCCAGTGAAGGGCTTGGCATAGGGAATAGCGGGGAGATAGGTAGATTAGTCGGGCAACAGAGTGTAGGATGGATTGGAGTGGTGCTAGAGGGGAGTCCAGAGAGTAGGAGGTTGCAGTAGTCAAGGCGGGAGATGATAAGGGCATGCACTAGTGTTTTTGTGGTGTCACGGTCAAGGAATGCGCAGATCCGGGAAATATTTTTGAGTTTGAGAAGACAGGAGGAGGCAAGGGCTTGGATATGTGGCTTGAAAGAGAGGGCAGAGTCAAGGATCACCCCGAGGCACCAGGCGTGTGGGACTGGGGAAAGTGAGCAGCCTGTCATGATCTCAATGGCAAGAGAACATAGCATAAGCATATATAGGAACTAGCTCCTGGAAGATGGGAACCGAGCCGACCATGAACTAAACCTAACGCACAACTAGCAGTGGCCGGGTAGCATGCCTACGTTGATTCTAGATGCCCAGCACCAGCCGGAGGACTAAATAATGCTAGCAGAGGAAAATATCAGTCCTAGCTCACCTCTAGAGAAATACCCCGAAAGGAGACAGAGGCCCCCCACATGTATCGGCGGTGAATCAAGACGAAATAACAAACGTAGTATGAAAACAGGTCTAGCAAATTTGAGGTCCACCTACTACATAGCAGAAGACAGAAAGGACACCTTCATGGCCAGCTGAAAACCCCATCAAAACACCATCCAGAAATTACTTTAAAACTCTGGCATTAACTCATAACACCAGAGTGGCAATTCCTGTTCACAAGAGCTTTCCAGACACAGTAACGAAACTACAGCTGTGAACTGGAACAAAAATGCAAAAACAAACATGGACAAGAGTCCAACTTATCTAGTAGTTGTCTAGGAGCAGGAACAAGCACAGAGAGGCTTCTGATAACATTGTTGACCGGCAAGCAACTAACAGAGCAGCAAGGTTATATAGCGACTCCCACATCTTGATGGGAACAGGTGAACAGAGAAGATGAAAACACCAGTTCAATTCCACCAGTAGCCACCGGGGGAGCCCAGAATCCAAATTCACAACAGCAGCCATTGACATTGATGGATAGGTCTGGTGGAGGGGTAGAGTGAGATGGGGGAAAGATGATGAATTCTGTTTTGTCCATGTTCAGTTTTAGAAAACGAGCAGAAAAGAAGGCTGAAATAGCAGACAGACAGTGCGGGATTTTGGTAAGTAAGGAGGTGAGGTCAGGTCCGGATAGGTAGATCTGCGTGTCATCGGCGTAGAGATGGTACTGCATACCGTGGGATTCTATGAGCTGTCCAAGGCCGAAGGTGTAGATGGAGAAACACCGACTGACAAGGAGCGACGTGAGGAGGTGGTGTGGGGGAGGGAGACACTGAATGTTTGGTCTGTCAGATATGACGAGATCCAGGATAGGGCCAAGTCTGTGATGCCAAGAGACGAGAGGATCTGTAGCAGAAGGGAGTGGTCCACAGTGTCGAAGGCAGAAGACAGGTCCAGGAGAAGGAGGACAGAGTAGTGTTGCTTGCTCCTGGCAGTTAGTAGGTCGTTGGTGACTTTAGTTAGGGCAGTTTCAGTTGAGTGGGGTCAGAAGCCAGATTGTAACCAATCAAAGAGGGAGCAAGAGGAGAGGTGGGAGGACAGTTCAAGATGGACATGTTGCTCCAGTAATTTGGAGGCATAAGGGAGAAGAGATATCGGGCGATAGCTAGACACAGAGGATGGGTCGATGGAGGGCTTTTTGAGGATGGGTGTGATCTTGGCATGCTTGAAGGATGAGGGGAAGACACCTGTTGTGAGACCATGGAAAGGTTAGGGATGAGAGCGGGTCGAGCGTGCAGGTGGTAAGGTGTGATCTTGGCAGGAGGGTGGAGAGCTGATCTTCTGTCATGGTGGAGAAGCTGGTTTTGGAGAAGCAGGGTTGAGCAGCTAAGCATTGGGCGCTGTGGGCCAAAGCTTTCTCTGATCGTATCGATCTTCTGTTTAAAGAAAGAGGCAAAGTCTTCAGCAGAAATGAGAGGGGAGGGAGGGGTGCAGGGGGATGGAGTAGAGAATTGAAAGTGTTGAAAAGCTGTTTAGGGTTGTGAGACAGGGATATGAGAGATGAGAAGTAAGTTTGTTTTGCGGCGGTGAGTGTGGACTTGAAGCTGGCGAGGGATTGCTTGTATGCAGTGAAGTGGTCTGCAGAGCGGGATCTCTTCCATCTCCGCTCAGCGATCCTGTAAGCCTATCTCAGTTCTTTGGTCAGGCTGGTCAGCCAGGGCTGCCTGTTGAGTGTACGAGTTTTGCTACGCATGAGCGGGCGCCGAATCGAGTGTTGCTGTTATTGTGGTGTTATAAAAAGTGGCAGCACTATCTGTGTCATGAAGGGAAGCTATGTCTGTAAGAGGGAGAAGTGACTCAGAGAGTGATTGTAATTTGAGGTGTTTGAGATTTCTGCGAGGGTGAGTGAGTTTGTGGAGTGGGGGTTGCGCACTAGGAGAGGAGAAGGAAGACAATGTCAGTAGGTTGTGGTCAGACAGGGGGAGGGGTGAGTTAATGAGATGAGTAAGGGAGCAGAGGCGGGTGAAGATGAGGTCCAGCGTGTGGCCATCTTTGTGAGTGGCCTCAGAGGACCATTGAGTGAGGCCAAAGGAGGCAGTCAGTGTTAAAAGTTTAGAGGCAGCTGAGGTGGAAGTGTCAATGGGGATATTGAAATCATCCATGATGATAGTGGGGATGTCAGCAGAGAGGGAATGAAGTAGCCAGGTGGTGAAGTGGTCGAGAAAGGTGGAGATGGCTAGTTCTGGGGGGCGGTAGATGACAGCCAGCTGGAGGTTGGAGGGGGAATAGATGCGGATGGAGTGCACCTCAAACGAGGGAAGAGTAGCGGAGGGTGGTAGCGGGATTGGAGTGAAGGAGCAGGTGTTGGACAGGAGCAAGCCAATTACTTCACCACGTTTGTTGCTGGGGCGAGGGGTGTGAGAGAGGTGGAATCCGTCATAGGAAAGCGCAGCTGGAGAGGCTGAGTCAGAGGGGGTGAGCCAGGTTTCAGTGATGCCGAGGAAGGAGAGTTTGTTGGTGATGAAGAGATCATGGATAAATGGCAGTTTATTGCAGACGGAGCGTGCGTTCCATAGTGCTAGGTAGGGGGAGAGGGGGCTGGATGGATGGGTATGAGGTTATCATAGTTGCGAATATGAGGTTATCATAGTTGGGAAAACGTGCAGAGGATCGTGGCAGTGGGTTAGAAATGAGTGTGGGGATGTGTCGAGGAGTGCCGGGATTTGTGGATATGTCACCAGAGATGAGGAGTAGCAGACAGAGCATTAGAAGGTGGGAGCAGGATAGGACATGATGCGGCCTTGAGTGTCTGGAGAGAAAGGATAGTATGTGGAGAAACAGTTCTGAGGAGAAGGTGAGATGGCTGGGGAGCATGGAGGAAGAAATGACTAGTTCTTTGCTAGGTGGAGGGATTGCAGGAGATTGTAAGAAGGAAAGTAGTATGGGAGTAAAAGAGAAAAGAAACCAAAACATTGTAGTGGTTTGGTATTCTGTTACCTTCCAGTCAATTCCAGTCCAATTCAGTCTAATTCAACGTAATTAAAAAGATATAATTTCAAAGATGGAAGTTAAAAGATGAATGCAGCAGACTGCATCTGGAGGAGATGCCTGCATGTGAATATATCCCTAGTTAAGGGCAATCAGGTGTGAATGAGGAGGTGGCTGGGTATGGGAGACCAGATGTAGAGAGTTAAAGGGAACCTGTCACCCCCAAAATCGAAGATGAGCCAAGCCCACCAGCATCAGGGGCTTATCTACAGCATTCTGTAATGCTGTAGATAAGCCCTTGATGTAACCTGAAATATCAGAAAAAGAGGTTAGATTATACTCACCCAGGGGCAGTCCCGCTGCGGTCCGGTCCGATGGGCATCGCTGTCCGGTCTGGGGCCTCCCATCTTCTTACGATGACGTCCTCTTCTTGTATTTACGCTGCGGCTCCGGCGCAGGAGTACTTTGTCTGCCCTGTTGAGGGCAGAGCAAAGTACTGCAGTGTGCAGGCGCCGGGAAAGGTCAGAGAGGCCCAGCGCCTGCCACTGCAGTAGTTTGCTCTGCTCTCAACAGGGCAGACAAAGTATGCCTGTGCCGGAGCCGCAGCGTGAAGACAAGAAGAGGACATCATGGAATGAAGATAGGAGGCCCCTGACCGGACCGCGACGCCCATTGGACTGGACCGCCCCCCCCAGGTGAGTATAATATAACCTCTTTTTCTCATCTTTCAGGATACATCGGGGGCTTATCTACAGCATTCCAGAATTCTGTAGATAAGCCCCTGATGCTGGTGGGCTTAGCTCATCTTCGATTTTGGGGGTGACATGTTCCCTTTAAGCAGAGGTCATAAAGAGAGGGAGGGGTTAGAGTGACCACTCAAAGAGATGCCAGAATAACATAATGAGAGACATGAAACAGGTCATGGAAACAAGATGATAGGTAAGAAAGCATACCAGAAAAGGATTATATGTGCTGCACCAAGACACTCAGATGCCGGGGAAGGCATAGAAAATCAATGCAATATACAGAGACATTCAGGAGCCAGGGAGAGCTGGGGAAAGTCAGTGCATACCATAGAAAGTCAATGCAATATACAGAGACATTCAGGAGCCAGAGAGAGCTGGGGAAAGTCAGTGCATACCATAGAAAATCAATGCAATATACAGAGACATTCAGGAGCCAAGGAGAGCTGGGGAAAGTCAGTGCATACCATAGAAAGTCAATGCAATATACAGGGACATCCAGGAGCCAGGTACAGCTTGGGAAAGTCAGTGCATACCTGTGGGAAGAGGAGAAGAGCTCGATTAGATGGTACAGATGATGATAATATTGTAGTAGTGATGAGTAGCCAAATGCATTCTAGAATTTAGTCTAATTCAACGTAATTAAAAAGATGGAAGTTAAAAGATGGAAGTTAAAAGATAAATACAGCAGACTGCGTCTGGAGCAGGCGCCTGCATGTGAATATATCCCCAGTTAAGGGCAATCAGGTGTGAATCAGGTTATTCACCAGATGCGGACCCCCAAAACACAGGCCACTAGAGATTTACTAAGCGTGCGCAGCCCACAGGAAAAAAGATGAAAGGAAAAATGTGGTTCCCATGAAGGAAAGATGGCAAAAAACCTGCCCCAAGGGAGATGAGGAACAAACCAGACTCAAGTTCTGACCAGAGGTAGAGGAAATTAAGAGGGTTACCCTACTTAGATCTTACACAAGACGTGATAGGGGAAGCGGAACTTGAATGCTGCTTTTCAAATCGTTAAACTGAAACAATCAAATCATAATAGCGACGATGATATGGAAGTTTCCAAGAGGAGACTAAGAAAGTAGACAACTTCCGCAGTAAAGAGGGCAGAAGAAAGGGGGCGACAGCAAAGGTGTTGTAAAACAATGGCTGAGTTGCGGAATCTGAAAGCGGACTGAAAAACCTCATAGAGTACCTTGAATCTCTTTGGAACGATGTATGGCCTGAACCGCCATAAGCAACTATGGACCCCCGTACCGTGTCATGTGAACGTCGGAAAAGACAACCCTTCACCTGTCGAAGACTTTTTGCTGTTTGGGAAGTTGGGAGAACATAGCTTACTGTGGGCGAATCAGCAGATATTTGTTCAGTCCATGATCGGAAACCACCGGCGAGGATCACCAGGATAGCGTTACACCCTGGAAGAGATACCCTGCTTTCTTTCCTGTATGGATGAAGCTCTTTGTTGTCTCTTGTATAGATTCAAATTCTTCTCCCCTCCTGATTCAACTCCTTCTCTTTCTCCTATCTGGATAAAGATCCTTCTCTCCTCTTGATGCAGACCCTTTTCCTCTTTCTCCTATCTGAATGAAGATCCTTCTCTTCTCTTTCCTGATTTTTCTACTCGCTCTCCCCTCTGGATGGAGATCCTTCTCTTCTCTTGATGCAGATTCTCTCTCTCCTGCTTGTCTGCAGATTCTGTTTGCGCTCTCTCTGTCTCTTGCGTTAATGCAGATAATTTTCCTCTATCTCTTGTCTGGATGCAGATCCTTCTTCTCTTTCCTATCTAGACGTAGATCCTCCTCCTCACTTGTCTGATTTCAGATCCTTCTAACCTGTACGCCTACTGAATGCAGACACTCAAACGTAGTAGACTGTGTGTGGATGTCCGTCTCCATTAGATGTACGCTCTCGAAAGTGATGCAGGACAGACCGAGCACACTATTCTCACTGTCAGCACCATTGTAGTCTATGGCTTCATCAGCGCATATGCCCATATATCATTTTGCGGGGGATGGGGGTCGGAATTAAGCCCAGATGGGACAAACAAACTGCCAAAATGCTGAAAGCACCCTTAGGTTATGTGCACACGTTGCATATTTGCTTGCAGAAATTTCTGCAAGGTTTCTGCATCTCTTGGCAGAAAAATGCAGCAGAAATACGCACGTTTGTTATACATTTTTGCATGCGTTTTCGTATATCCATAGAGCTAAATAAAGATATATTATTGAAAAAAAAAAAGAATTGTGATGTCATTTCCTTGTTCAACCTCTTTAGCCAGATACCCTCATTAATATTAAATAAAGACACACACAGTCACCAGCAAATGTAGGAGTATTAACATAATTAACCTACGTATGCTGTACAAAAAAACAAAACTGTCAGAAATCTGCGTGAAATGCAATATCTGTTTATATTTCAAAAAATGTTTTTATTAAGTTGTGTGGGCTCCCGCATAATTTTCATAACCAGCAGAGGGAAAGCCAACGGATGAGGGCTGTTGTTAATATTCTGGGAAGGAGCCAATAGCCAAAAGGTTCCCAGGCTATTAACGTCAGCTCACATCTATTTACTTAGCTTTTACTGGTTTACAGGGGAACCCCAGAAGAAAAATTAACATGGGCTCCCCCTATAAAATCAAACCAGCAAAGGCTAGGCAGACAGCTGCGGGCTGGTATTAATAGCCTGGAAAGGAGCCATGGATATTTGCACCCCCCAGGCTAAAAACATCAGCTCTCAGCCACCCCAGAAATGGTGCATCTTATAGATGTGCCAATTCTGGCACTTAGCCTCGCTCTTCCCATTTGGCCTGTAGCCGTGGCAAGTGGGGTTCATAGAGACACCTCTCCATTACTAACCCCATAGTGATATTGTATAAAAACACACACACCTAGAATAAAGTCCTTTATTTGAAATAATCACACAGACTCCTTTATTGAATCTAAATTTACCATACTTACTGAACACCTAATCCCCGACACCCTCGTCTCCTGCAAACAATCAAAAAATAATAAACTAACATATAATACTATCCTGTCTGACGTAGTCCACTTAATACTGAGTGTCCCACGGCGATCTCACGTGTAGAACAGTCACATCGGGAGATGTAACCGCTCTACCCAACCGCTGGCGATACACTGACAGGAGGTAATCGCTCCCGCAGTATATCACTGAGCCGCCGTGAGAGTTCACCAGAGTTCATCAGCTCCGGTGCTCTCATTTCCAGCACTACCACTGTGTGAGAACTTTCCCACGCAGCAGTGCCGTAAGTGATACACTGCGGGAGCGATTACCTCCTGTCAGTGTATCGCCAGCGGTCGGGTGAGATTGACGTGGGACACTTGGTATTAAATGGACTACGGCGGAAAGGTGAGTCTATGTTGGTTTATTATTTTTGATTGTTTGCAGGAGACACAGGCATCGGGGATTGGGCGTTCGGTGAGTATGTATTTTGTATGTGAATATGTATGTAATTATGTAAAAAAAAATTTATTTTTTTCACAATTGATCACAGGCGCTCATGCTGTCTCTGTTATATGTGACAAAAGACGTAGCCAGATGGGAGTAGTAGTCCAATCAGACGACGCATGGGTATACACACAGACACACACAGACAGACACACACACACACACACACATATTTTGCGCCCACACACTCTTTCTCCTTCTGACATAGTTGTCTTTGACAAATGCAGCGTTTTTGGCAGCAAATACGCAAACCTTTTTACACCTGTGTTTTTGCTGCAGATTTGACTGACTCAATTGAAGTCAATGAGTCAAAAACTCTGCAGAAATGTAAAAAGAATTGACATGCTGCAGAAAATAAAATGCTGCAAATACAGACGGAAATTTACTGATCATGTGCACAGCACTTCAGGATTTTCATTGTATTACCTTGCATAAGTATTCCATTGCGTTTTTGGACCATTTAAGCGTGTAAAAAAACGCATCAAAAGCGCATCGTGTGCATATAGTAGCCTTAGGCTGCTGCTTTTAGTTTCTTCCTGTACAGCAGCTCCTTCCTTCTCCTTTCCTCTGCATAGACAACTATTAGCAACAGCTGTAAACTGATGACTTTGTGAGGTTGATATTCCTTCTCATCACTGCTGCACTGAAAATTAATTTTAGTAGGGATTCCATTAGTCACTTAATGGAGAAGTAAAGTGTCTGATAGATGGGCAAGCAGGCTTTTTTCTCTTTAATATTGATCTCGCTTAAAAATAGGAAAGCTGATATCAAGTGACCCAAATTACCCGACAAATGCACTATAGATATGCAATTCATGTTTAGAATTAGAAAGCTCCTTTGCCATCAGATGGAGATTTTAGAAGACAATGATCATTAGTTTACAGTCCAATGTAAAATAATATAACAGTATTTTATAGTCATCCATTTTTCATCTTTTCTACCTTTTGTAGTCTTTGTGGCGGCTCCACTCTTTGTGCTGTGATGTGCTTGACTCCCTGGAGAAGGTGACACAAGAAGTAGAAGCTGACAGCACTGAGGTTAGCCATTCTACTTTTTTAAAAATAAAGATTTAGTTTGCTAAAGTTGTTAAAATATTGTTTTTCACCAATGAAAGTAAATGATATACTGTTACATGCAAAAACAATAGTGAACTTTTTCATTATGATGTTTTTATTTTGACTGTATTTTAGTTAGTGACTTTTGCCAAGAAAGATATTTTTTTTCTTATATCCCATATGATTGATCCCATACACAAGATAATTGGCTTTGGACAACTGTTCTCTCATGTTTTTAGGCAGCTATATTCATAGTAGCTGGTTGACTGTGGTCTCTATAGCAACACGTTTTTTAAAAAGAAAAAAAGTACTACTTTGATAGGGTATGTGCACACGTCAGGCTTTCTTGCAGAAATTTTCCTGACAAAAAAACGGAAATTTCTGCCAGAAATCCGCATGCGTTTTTTTTTCCACGTTTTTTGACGCGTTTTTGACGTGTTTTTGATGCCTTTTTTGTGCGTTTTTTCCCAGATGCATAGAATTGCGGGAAAAACGCAGAAAATCCACAAAATTAATGAACATGCTCATTTTTTTACAGCGATGCGTTTTTTTCACGGGAAAAAACGCATCCATGTGCACAAAACATGCAGAATGCATTTTAAATGATAGAATGCTTAATGCATGCGTTTTTAATGAGTTTTTATAGCGTTTTTAGCGTGAAAAAACGCGAAAAAAATGCGAAAAAACCTGAACGTGTGCACATAGCCTTACACTTTCGCTGAAAGATCATTCTAGGAACTCCCTTTTCACCATAATGTTGCGATGTAAACAAGCTAACAATCGCCCAATGAATGAGCAAAACGCATATTCATTGGATTAAGTAGTTTTTAATCTTGCCGAGAACAATGGCATCCTATATGCACTGAACAATCCACTACAGATCATTTAATGTACAAAGTATAGCATATATGTTTTCAATGACAACCCATTGGTAAATATTAACTGATTAACTTTCATGTAAAGGAGAGAAAGCTTTTCAGTCTGTAGTAAATAATCATGTTTCCTTTTCATCTAGAAATTACATTACATTTTTTTATGTGCTAGGATAATCAGTGGCTGATTTCTCATCATCGAGATGCCATGAAGAAAGCACTGACAGATGAGAAGCTTCAAAGGCTCCAGAGGGATGGGGGCACTCTGGTAGCAAGTATCCAGAAATCACCTTATCTGAGGTAATCCTGGAGCCATGTTTTAGTGTCAGCTAGGAAGCTCAATTCCATTCAGAAAAATTGAGGTTAGGAATATTTGTTTTGCTTGCGTTCAACAGACTTCATGACCCGGTCACCTTTGACTTATATGAGAGGGTTGATGAGGCTCTACATCGACTAGTCCAGTTGTCAAACCAAAAACTCCAAGAGCTGGAGGCAAAATTGCCATCCCCTGAGCATCGAAACCGAACCCTTGAGGTATGCTCTATGTTGTTGAGAAGAACATTAAGCTGTACTGTTTTAATAGTAAAATAGTTATATAAAGCTACAGAAATACTGGTTGATGAGACAGAAAAAGAGCAATACTGTCAATATGAAATGTGTAAAGGGGTCGCTATGGGAAGCCTAGTTTCCCCAGTCTTCCCTCCTTTTCCTTTGTATTAACGTCCTTGTTCCCTTCAAGTATATACAGTGCCTTGCGAAAGTATTCGGCTCCCTGGAACTTTTCAACCTTGTCCCTCATATCATGCTTTAAACATAAAGATACCAAATGTAAATTTTTGGTGAAGAATCAACAACAAGTGGAACACAATTATGAAGTTGAACGAAATTTATTGGTTATTTTAAATTTTTGTGGAAATTCAAAAACTGAAAAGTGGGGCATGCAATATTATTCGGCCCCTTTAACTTAATACTTTGTTGCGCCACCTTTTGCTGCGATTACAGCTGCAAGTCGCTTGGGGTATGTCTCTATCAGTTTTGCACATTGAGAGACTGAAATTCTTGCCCATTCTTCCTTGGCAAACAGCTAGAGCTCAGTGAGGTTTGATGGAGATCGTTTGTGAACAGCAGTTTTCAGCTCTTTCCACAGATTCTCGATTGGATTGAGGTCTGGACTTTGACTTGGCCATTCTAACACCTGGATACGTTTATTTGTGAACCATTCCATTGTAGATTTTGCTTTATGTTTGGGATCATTGTCTTGTTGGAAGACGAATCTCCGTCCCAGTCTCAGGTCTTTTGCAGACTCCTTTCATTCAAGAATGGTCCTGTATTTGGCTCTAGCCATCTTCCCATCAATTTTAACCATCTTCCCTGTCCTTGCTGAAGAAAAGCAGGCCCAAACCATGATGCTGCCACCACCATGTTTGAATTTTAAGTTAAATAATGACATTTAAGTCACATTAGATTAATTACAACTTTGTATAAATATTTAGTGTGTTTTACCTATTGAGTAATCACAATATCTATGGAAACCAATGAAGTAAATAGTACGTTGCTAGTAGAGATGAGCGAACCTGAACTTAAAAGTACGGAGTTCGTACCAGATAGTTAGTGCCCCGTACTAGGCGCCGAACATGGATTTCTCCTGGAAGTCCATTGCAATGTTCGGAGTACCGGGAGAAGTCCGGGAGAAGAGGAAGAGAATATTTTCAAGCTCAAAAGATCGAGTCCCCATTGTTTTCAATGAGGTTCGGGTTCTGGTTCAAGTTTGGGTATAGTTCTAGTACCCAAACCGAACTTTAGAATAAAGGTCAGGGACCAGAACTCGAACATCTACTGGTCCACTCCCCCCTAGTTGTTAAGGTAAAATTGTTTCCCCTAGTTAACATTTCATATGCTTGTAGGATTCTCAGAGTCTACGTGATGCACAAGAACATGGAACAGAAATCCGTGGAGAGAGTCGAGATGTAAGTAAGCAACCAAAAACAGGCCATGTAAATTGTTGTCATGATTTATATTTATCTTTTATTGAAGGTGACAGTATCCTGTGAAGGAGATAGACTCGTGGTTGTCTGGCTTTGTTATCCCCAGGATCATCATGTTTTTGTATTGTAGCCAGTTTTTAGATTTTGACTTAGTGACTTATTTTACTGTTGAGACAATATCTACCAATAATCACGATTACTCCATTCTGCAGATGCAAAAATTAGAGCTGTCGGTTCTAGACACAGACAATCGCAGATTAGAGGGCGGTGTTAGAATTCGTGGTCTGGAAGTCAGTAGCCGAGAGCTGGCTGACCGTACCTGCAGCCCACCACGTGGTCATGTTCTGAGTAGGGGTGATGGAAGAGGTCCAGATGCACCTTGGGGAGGAGTTCCCAGACCAGAGGGAAAGAGGTGAGAAACATCTTCAGTCTTTTTAATTAGACTTGGATCCCACCTAACCTGTAAATTTGTTGCACTGACTATAGAAAGGTAAGTTTAAATTTCATAGTGTACTTTGCCAGGAAAAAGGTGACACTTAATTTTTTTTGGTGGGCACACAGTAATTGGCTGATTTGTATGCCAAGTACCTCAGTTTTAGGGCTTGCTCGCACAAGCATATAACACGGCCGAGTGCTATCTATAATGTTTTATGCAATAAATTGCATTTCATAGCACTCTGCCCAATGTCATACTATGGGGCAGTGTAGATCTGCAATTTTTTTCTCATGTTGATTCGGCATGAAAACACAATTGCAGCATGCCACGAATGGTTCCGATCAGATCAAGTGCACCAATACAAGTCTATTGGTGCATGTGAAACATCGGACTGCACTCGGCTGTCATCCGAGTGCAGTGCGACATCCCCGGACACATATATTGGAGAAGATGGCTAAATTAAATTCTCTGTCTTCTCCTGTGCTGCTATCTGAAATAATCGTATCACAGTAAGATGACGCTCAGATCAAACTCCAGCAGAGTGGCATTAGCATAATCAGCTCTATTCTATTGAGACAATCGAGGGCCATGTGAGTGAGCCTTTATAAGTATAGCCTGCACAGCAGTAATGTATTTAAATATTCATATAATCATGTCTGCATATGTATTGGCGCACACAATGTGTATATGTGGTGTGTGCCAATACATATGCAATACATAAACATTCATTAGATTAGGTACCTAAATTCAACATATTTCTGTTCTAATTGCCTTTCTATAATTTGACCTTCGAGCTTCAGCAAATATGCAGGACCCTGTACAAGCCATGTAGACATACCATATGATTATTTTGTATCTACCACATGTCAGTGTTTCCGGTACGTGTGGTGACAGTTTTCACCAGAGATACTTACACACACAGACCAATTCAGGCTCACGGACTGTGCTCTGAGCCTCTTGCATGCCAGGATCGGAGCACAGCTGCGGAGGAGAAGTAATTTCTTCATCTCCTCTGCTCTCGGCGTATATCACACTGCACTCGGGTAATATCCGAGAGCAGTGTGATGTTTCACTCACACCCATAGACTTGTATGGGTGCGTGTGAGCTGAGTCTCTCTGCCAATTGTAGCATGCTGGGATTGTTCTCTCAAGCCTTATCAGCATGAAAAAATAATCGCAGATGTGATCTGCCCCATAGAATAACACTGGGCCGAGTGCTATGCAATGTTTTATCGCATAGCACTCGGCCGCGTTATACGGTAGTGTGACTCCGGCCTAAATAGTTTGGTGGGGGTGAAATCCTGTTGACAGATTCTTTCAAGTTGCATTTACACTATACAGTGCTCATAGAAGGCAGGATGAGGTATGTATTTCTGAGGGAGTGCAGGCGCAGGATTCCGGGGCCGTAACTGGCGTGCATGGGTGGGGGGTAATATTATAATAAAGACAGGGTGCAGGGATGAAATCATTAACATAAAGACAGAATATAACATTTCTCCTCAACAATATGAGGCATACAGGTAGGACTAGTATAACATTTGTATTACCTGTATGCCCATATTAATAGGTCATATATGTCCCAGGGGTGACAGATTCCCTTTATATTGGAAGTTGATCATATAAGAGCATTATAGAACAATGGATGATACGAGTTTCAGCCTTTAAAGTCTGTGATGACATCTAAATAGAATTCACGATTTGTTTTTCATATGCTTGTATGTGGTATAACATCTCATGGTTGTCCTGTATCCTCAGTCTTTCTAGTCACAAAGAAAGCCATTTGTGTGTGCGCACATGATCCTGTATATGATGCACACATTACATTTCACAGCCTGGGTGCCATATCCTACTTGAGTTTCCTATAAGTGGGAGAGCAGATCATTCCCCCTTTGGTTTTTTAGTCACAACATATCATTATCATCTTTTCTCTGACTTCTTCTATTTCCTATTATGTGGTTTGGAATTATTTTGGCTAGCTGGGAATGCTTCCTGTGGCTAATGAGTCATGTTTTACGAACACTTTGTTGAATGAAGAATTAATGTTGCTAGCAAGATTTTTAGGGTGTGAGCGCACAGGGCAAATATGGAAAACTGCTGGGTATTTACGAGTGGAAAAATCCGCTGTGTATCACTATAGCAACGGTATGAATTAGATGTTACAAAATATTATGCTGTTGCAGTGGATTTAGCTTTTAGCAATGCAAAGGGTTTAATGTGCAGCAAATCAGCATCTATCCTGCAGCAGAATCATCAGCTGTATTTACCGCTGCAGAGTTGTTGCCCATTTTCCGCTACAGAAATTTTGCAGCAGAAAAATTGGATCGCCCCCACGCAAGGGCAATGGGGTACTCGGTACCAGGTCCTTCAGTTCGGGGGATGTCACGGTGGCCCGACCCGGTCCGTGGCTCTTTGAGGGGCATCCAATAAAAGGTGTAGTTTGTATAATGTTCGTGACGCCACCTGTGGTATTCGGTCAGGGTGACCGACGCTGCTTAGGGGTCCGCTGGGGTGATGTTATGGCAGCAAGATGGTATACCTTCCCACAGGTGAAGTGTATCCCCAGGGCTTCCCAGATGTGTAGATGGTGATAGTGGACGGTGTAAGGCGCAGTGAATAACGAGGACACAAGGTTGCAGTCTCTTTACCTTTACTGGAAGCTTCAGCATCCACAGTCCAGGGTACAGATCACAGGGCAGGCAGAGTCCGGCCGGTCCGAAGGCAAATCCAGAGTCCCCTTATCCAGGTGGAAATCAGTAGCCTTCCTACTAGCGCCTGTGTGTTGTAGTACCTCCCTGCTGAGCAACTCTGTAAGGTCCTCACAACTTTCGTGGATGTTCTAGATGTTATTCCTCTTTGTCCCCCAGATGGTATGGATAGGACATACCCGTATGACTGATGGCCTGAGGCTTGTTTATAGGGACCCTAGAGACGCCCTGACCCCCACAATTTGCCACTATGTATTCTTAGGTATTAAGGTCGTGCAGCCAACTTGGAATTGACTGTCCTGCCGGTCTCTGAAGTAATGCGTAGAGTCAATTACTCCCTCGGTGTTCCGGCCACCGGCTACGCGCCTCAGAAGGAGGCTGCCGATCTCGGGGCAGAACTCCTCCCGGTATTATCTCCTTGTGCTGTGACTTCGTTTCTCACTCTCTACAACACAGGTCTCTTCGTGTCCTTTCTTAGGATGCTGCCGCACATGGGGAAGGCGCAGCTCCGTAGCTTTCTATCCCGCTAGGCCTCTGTCAGGATCCCACCCCTGACAGGGACCCTCTGTCTGCAGCTCAGATGTTCCTCCTTTTCCCCCTGTCTGCCTGACAGGTACTCTCTGGGTCAAACCCAGGCAGCGTCTGACTAACTTTCTATCCAAACCACCAGTTATTTACCCTTCTGTGAGGAGGAGTGCCCTACTAGATAGGAGCGTAGCTCCCCCTGGTGGATTGGAGTGTGAAGTGTGGTGTTTGGTTTGTGATACCTGGAAAGATGAACTCCTTTATTACCTTCAGACGTAATATCACTCCCCCTGGTGGAAGAATGACATTACTGCAACGACCAGGACTCTGGGGTGCTGCACTATCCTATGGGAACATACGCTATGAATGTATACATGATTAATAAATTGAATTTGTCACTAGATTCATACTGCCCGAACCATAGACAGGACCGAAGGAATCAGAGCCTCTCTGCGCAATTGCAGACCGCATTATTACTTTTTTCTATAATCCCCTGTATAGAAATACATGCAACTGAAAGCTCCGGTCCCAAGTGCCAGCGGCAGTGCCGGGTATTGATGCGAGAGACTCATGCGAGTTTCTCGCATTGCTCTCGCAAGTGTGACCCCGGCCTTAAGGCCGGAGTCACATTAGCATATAGCATCCGATGCAAGAGCATTGGATGCTATATGTTAATAACACTCGGCTCCTGCTCTGCTGCGAGTGTGATCCTAGTATCCATGCTCTGTGCGCTGAACCTCTAACGTGAGAGAATCGCAGCAGAGCTCCGGCGGAGACAGAGAAATTAATTTCTCCATTTCCTCTGCTGCAGGCATCGGTTGGAATCGCACTGCACTCAGGTGATATCCGAGTGCAGTGCAATGTTTCACATGCACCCACAGATTTATATGGGTGCGTACGATCTGAATTTGGCATGCAATCACAGCACGCTGCAATTTTTTTTTCCTGTCCAATCGTGAGCAGAAAAAATAAAACTCCTTGAGAACAGAAGTATAGGAATAAATTGGTACGAATGCAATCCGATTTTTAATTGGATTGCATTCATCCAATTTAATTGCAAGTGGGAGTGAACTCTAACACACATACCTGCATGCCATTGCTGCAATCGTGCAGTCAGTTTCTGATTCAGGCTGTCTATGGTTCGGGTAGCATCAATCTAGTGACACTTTCCCTTTAAGGGTGTGTCCACGTTCAGGAAACGCTGCGTTTTTGACTCAGCGCTGAGCCGCAGCGTCAAAAACGCAGCGTCCAGATGTTACAGCATAGTGGAGGGGATTTAATGAAATCCCGTCTCCACTGTGCAGGAAACAACGCATGCGGAATTCCTGCAAAAACGCACATGCGGTGCGTTTTTTAAGAACGCAGCATGTTGCTACAATGAGCAAAACACGCAGGAACACCGCAGGTGACCTGCCAGTGACCTCAGGTGCATTTTTGGTCAGGATTTTACTTGCATAAAATCCTGACCAAAGCCTGAAGCAAAACTGAACGTGGACACATATCCTAAGGCTATGTTCACACGATCCTTTTTTTGCTGCGGATCCGCAGCGGATTTTGCACTGCGGATCCGCAGCCGTTTTCCATGCAGGGTACAGTACAATATAACCCTATGGAAAACTCCAACTGCTGTGCCCACTATCCTTTTTTCCGCTGGAAAATCCGCGCTGATTTTCTGCGGAAAAAAAGAAGTACCATGTCAATTCTTGCTGCGGATTCCGCTCCTGTTTTCAACATGCACCAATAGGAAAGTGCTGTTGAAAACCCGCAGAGGAATCCGCAGAAGAAACAGTCGGAAAATCAACAGTGCAGTTTTGCACTGCGGATTTTCCAAATCAGGACCTGAAAAAAAAAGGATTAAAAAAAAGGATAAAAAAAAGGATCGTGTGAACATGGCCTTAATCTGCAGCACAATATCCTTTTTATGTGCATGATTGCGAGTGATCTTGTGTGTGGTGCTCAGGAGCTAAGCTGTCTCCACAAATGGCAGATATCGGCTATATTAATCAGATGGCATCTGTCTCCATCAGCCACAGTCAGATCCAATCTGTGACTGATAACCACTTAAACGCTGCTGTCAATCTCTTAGGGTACCGTCACACAATGGCATTTTTATCGCTACGACGGCACGATTCGTGACGTTGTAGCGATATCGTTACGATCTCGCAGTGTCTGACACGCTACTGCGATCAGGCACCCAGCTGAGAATCGTACGTCGTAGCACATCGTTTGAAACTTTCTTTCGTCGCTGGATCTCCCGCTGTCATCGCTGGATCGTTGTGTGTGACAGCGATCCAGCGATGCGTTCGCTGGTAACCAGGGTAAACATCGGGTAACTAAGCGCAGGGCCGCGCTTAGTAACCCGATGTTTACCGTGGTTACCAGCGTAAAAGTAAAAAAAAAAAAACCGTACATACTCACCATCTGATGCCCGTCAGGTCCCTTGCCGTCCGCTTCCCGCTCTTACTGTCTGCCGGCCGGAAAGTGAGAGCAGATCACAGCGGTGATGTCGCTGCTGCGCTCTGCTCTCACTGTACGGCCGGATCTCAGTCAGAGCAGGAAGCAGACGGCAAGGGACCTGACGGGCATCAGATGGTGAGTATGTACGTTTTGTTTTTTTTCACTTTTACGCTGGTAACCACGGTAAACATCGGGTTACTAAGCGCGGCCCTGCGCTTAGCAACCCGATGTTTACCCTGGTTACCGGGGGACTTCGGCATCGCTCCAGCTCCGTGATTGCAACGTGTGACCGCAGTCTACGACGCTGGAGCGATAATCATACGACGCTGCGACGTCACGAATCGTGCCGTCGTAGCGATGTAAATGGTACTGTGTGACGGTACCCTTACAAAGAAGTGGCATTTAAATAGAACAAGCACTAGTGCTCACTAGGGATAATTGAATAGCTTTGGATAAGAGCTTATCCAAATAGCTATAGCGCCTACTGATGGCCCCAGTTGCTGTCATCTTCCTTTTCTTCTGAAGCTCAACTATAGGCTAAGCTTCAATTGAGACCGTGATTTTCACTATATACTGCAATACTATGGTATATGGTCCTTTGTGGAGACTAAAACAATAATTAGATTTTTTACAAAATATATAAATAAAAACATAACTAAAAGTTTAAAATCACTTCCGATTCCCCCCATTAAAAATAAAGAAATTTAAAAAAGAGTAAAAATGAATGTATTTGGTATCACAGCATGCATAAAGGTGAAAAATGAATGTATTTGGTATCACAGCATGCATAAAGGTGTGATCCATCAAAATATAAAATTATTAACCCAATCAGTAAATGCCATAATGATAAACGAGCACAAAACGCCACAATTGTGATTTTTTTTTTTGATCACCATTCCTGCCTAAAAATAATGAAATCAAAACGTCAAATTAGTGTCAATAAAACCACGGCTAGTCTCTAAAAAAACAAGCCTTCACAAAGCGCAATGGAAAGACAGAAATGATCCTCGTCTCGAGAAATTATGACAAAAACAAAATGTATTTTTGTTTACAAATTTATTTATTTTTTCTGAATCTGTACTAGTTTGGTATTGAGGTAATCATACTGACCTAGAGATTAATGATTCAGGGTAAAATAATTGCACCCACTTGGATTTTTTTTTACAGTTTTCCTGTACATGCAGTGGGAAAATAAATAGTGTAATTCAAAACTACAACTCATCCTTCAAAAACAACAGCCCTCATATGGAAAAATAAGAAAAATATGTTTTTTGGAAGGAGGGGAGGAAAAAATGAAAATTGGCTGAGAGAAGAGGTTAAATCAATGTTTTACAGAACCATATACAGTTCCCACCTTACAGAATTATAATGTATCCGTAAAAATCGGATGCCATACTGATGGTCCTTATGGCATCCAATTTTTTTTTCTTGCACCCATCCTATTTTGCAGTCAAATTGCAGCTTGTTGCTATTTTTTTTGATAAAAAATCAGATTGCACTTGGACCAATGTTATTCAGTGAGGCAGTGTATTTTTCTCAGCTGTATTCGGCATGCTGCGATTTTACTCTGAAACTCAGACAGTACGAGAAAATTGCATGCCATACAGACCATAAGTATGGCATCCATTTTTACAGATACATTATTACTACTGTAATTTCCTACGCTATTACTGTAGCATAGGAAAACTGTAAATGGTTCTGTAAATGATAAATAGCTGCTGATTAAAAAAAAAACAAGATTGTTTACTGACACCACACACGGTTGAGAAGTGAGAAGAAAAAATTGTCCCACTCTTCTGGATGAGAATGGAACTGATTATTTATACGCCAATATGGCCAAATCCTAGATGTGTAAACCTAGTGGTATTGATATTAAAGATTTTTATTTTTATTTATTATGCTTTGCTTATATAGCGCAATCATATTCCACAGCGCTTTACAGACATTATCATCACTGTTACCAATGGGGCTCACAATTTAGATCAGTATGTCTTTGGAGTGTGGGAGGAAACCCACGCAAACACAGGGAGAACATGCAAACTCCTTGCAGATGTTGTCCTTGGTGGGATTTGAACCCAGGATCACAGCGCTGCAAATCAACAGTGCTAACCACTGAGCCACCATGCTGTACAGGAATTGCAGTGTTTTATGATTGAGTCCCGATCAGTGACAATTGATAAGATATTCAGCACATGTCCCGTTATAACTGAATGCTGAGTACCCCACCACTTGGATCCCCACTATTACTAGAACAGGGGTCCCGAGCTACACATTCATCCTCACAGTGCGAACTTTCAGTGGAGAGGCGGCACACAGCTGTTTCCATCAGCCCTATAGGCATTGAATAGTGGAGAGGAGTGTGCTCCACTACCGCTGTATTCAAACTCACTGGGGTCGTGTAATGGGGAGAAACTGGCATTCTAGTGATTGTGCAGTCTCAGTGGGGGACCCCCACTCATAACACATCACCCACCCTCTTAACAGGCGATACATTTTCAATGTGAGACCTTTAGTGTAGTCCATTTTCTCTGGTTGCAGCAACAAGAAATATGCACTGCTCTTGATACTAAAATGATTGTGTGATGACAGGTTGGATGCTGAGATGATTGCTGGTTGCAAGATATCAATCTATAGATAAGCATTCCTTAAGGCCCCGTCTCACATAGCGAGATCGCTAGCGAGATCGCTGCTGAGTCACAAGTTTTGTGACGCAACAGCGACCTCCATAGCGATCTCGCTATGTTTGACACGTACCAGCGATCAGGCCCCTGCTGCGAGATCGCTGGTCGTGTCAGAATGGCCTGGACCTTTTTTTGGTCGTTGAGGCCCCGCTGACATCGCTGAATCGGTGTGTGTGACACCGATCCAGCGATGTCTTCACTGGTAACCAGGGTAAACATCGGGTTACTAAGCGCAGGGCCGCGCTTAGTAACCCGATGTTTACCCTGGTTACCAGCGTAAATGTAAAAAAAAACAAACAATACATACTCGCCTTCTGATGTCCGTCAGGTCCCTTGCCGTCTGCTTCCTGCTCTCACTGAGTGCCGGCCGTACAGTGAGAAGTGAGAGCACAGCAGTGACGTCACCGCTGCGCTCTGCTCTCGCTGTACGGCCGGATCTCAGTCAGAGCAGGAAGCAGACGGCAAGGGACCTGGACACCGAAAGGCGAGTATGTAGTGTTTGTTTTTTTTGGTAACCAGGGTAAACATCGGGTTACTAAGCGCGGCCCTGCGCTTAGTAACCCGATGTTTACCCTGGTTACCCGGGTGCTGCAGGGGGACTTCGGCATCGTTGAAGACAGTTTCAACGATGCCGAAGTCGTTCCCCTGATCGTTGGTCGCTGGAGAGAGCGGTCTGTGTGACAGCTCCCCAGCGACCACACAGCGACTTACCAACGATCACGGCCAGGTCGTATCGCTGCTCGTGATCGTTGGTAAATCGCTTAGTGAGACGGGGCCTTTAAACACCAGCCTTTATGTAACCTTGACATCACTTCATTATTTGCAATTTTGATGAGAGATCCAGGAAGAAAAACTAACAGTTCATGAGCAAAATGGTATTGTGCAAAGCACAGTCAACTGATTCTACATCGCTTTCCAAATTATTATGCAGATTGTATTTAAGCGTCATCAAGATGTACCGTAATTTTTTGGTTTTCTAATAAACTCCTGGATGGTATTCGTGACTCAGGGATCTTTGGATCAGTGAACTCAATCTCAAACACCTGTGATAATTAGTGTGCCAGGTGAGCCCAATTAAAGGAAAACTACTTAAGAAGGGCATTCCACATTATTAAGCAGCCAAAGGTTTCAAGCAATGTTGGAAAATTAAAAGGATCTTTCTGCTGACGAAAGCGTCAAATAGTGAAGTATCTTGGACAAGGTATGAAAACATTAAATTTTTAACAAAAACTTAAGGGTGATCATCATACTGTGAAGAGATTTGAGATTGGTTTGTACAGATAAAGGCATAATGAGGAAGGTTTCTGCCAGACAAATTTGTCACTTTAAGAGAGCAGCTGTTAAAATACCATTTCAAAGCAGCAAACAGTTATTTGAAGCTGCTGGTGCCTCTGGAGTCCCTCATACTTCAAAGTGTAGGATCCTCCAGTAACTTGCAGTTGGGCATAAACCTACTATTCAGCCACCCCTAAATAGTGCTCACAGGCAGAAACGGTTGCTGCGGGCCGTAACATACATGAAGACTAATTTTAAAACAGTCTTGTTTACTGATGATTCCTGTCAAACCGTGAATGGTCCAGATGAATAGAGTAGTGGATGGTTGGTGAATGGCCGCCATGTGCTAACAAGGTTGCGACATCAGCAAGGAGGTGGAGGAGTCATGTTTTGAGCCAGAATCGTGGGGAGAGAGCTGGTAGGTGTCTTTATGGTCCCTGAAGGTGTGAAGAGGAGTTCAGCAAAGTTGAGTTTCTGACTGACCACTTTCTTCCATGCTACAAAATGAAGAGCTATGCCATCCGTAGCAAAATAATCTTTATACATGACAATGCACCATCTCATGCTACAAAGAATTCCTCTGAGTCATTGGCTGCTATGTGCATAATATGAGAGAAAATCGTGGTGTGGTCACCATCTTCCCCTGACCTCAACCCTATAGAGAACCTTTGGAGTATCATCAAGAAAAAGATCTATGAGGGTGGGAGGCAGTTCAAATCAGGATAGAAGCTCTGGGAGACTATTTTCAAATCCTGCAAACAAATCCAAGCATAAACTCTCCAAAAACTCACAAGTTCAATGGAAGCAAGAATTGTGAAGCTGATATCAAAGAAGAGGTCATATGTTATCATGTAACTTGGCCTGCTAAGATATTTTTGATTGAAAAAGCTTTTGATTTTAGTAATTGTGACCGCTTAATGCTGAAACTCTGTTTTGCATAATAATCTGGAACAGTGAATTTTGAGTTTTTTGGGTTTTGAAAAAATACTGTTATCATTGGGAAGTTTGTACAATAAAATTGTATTTGTACTCTTAACATTATACTGACTCATTTGCATTGACAATGTAGGAACATTAGAGGAAAATAACATTTGCATAATAATTTGGAACACAGTATATTTCTCTGGTTACTCTGCCTGCATTGTCCATTAAAGTACGCTAAGGAAAGTATAATAGCACATTCTGTTAACTCTTTCTTGACATATGTCGTACAGTTACAGTGGCAAGTAAAAGTTTGGGCACCCCTGGTCAAAATTACTGTTATTGTGAACAGTTAAGCAAGTCGAAGATGAAATGATCTCTAAAAGGTCTAAAGTTTAAGATGACACATTTGTATTATAGGCAAAAGCAAAAATTGTAATTTTTTACATTTTAAAAATTACCAAAATTAAAATGGGCTGATGGAAAAGTTTGGGCACCCTTGGAGATTTGTATGCTCTGATAAACTTTGACCAAGATTTCAGACATTAATTTGCCTGTTACGGTTATGGCTTGTTCACTATCATAGTTAGGAAAGTTCAGGTAATGCAAATTTCCTAGCTTTAAAAAAACCCAGCCTCCTCTGTCCTTATGCCAAAAAACAGCAGCCATGGGTTCTTTTAAGCAGCTGCCTAGCACTCTGAAAATGAAAATGGTAGAGGCTCACAAAACAGGAGAAGGCTATAAGAATTTAACAAAGCGTTTTCAAAATGCCCATTCTTCAATTCAAAATGTAATTAAGAAATGGCAGTTAACAGGAACAGTGGAGATCAAGATAAGGTCTGGAAGACCAAGCAAAATTTCAGTGAGAGCTGCTCGTAGGATTGCTGGAGAGGCAAATCAGAACCCCCGCTTGACTGCAAAAGACCTTAAGAATGATTTCGCAGACCCTGGAGTTATGGTACATTGTTCTCTTGTTCAGAGACACCTACACAAATATGGCCTTCATAGAAGGATCATCAGAATAAAACCTCTCATGCGTCCTCACCATAAAATTCAGTGCGAGAAGTACGCAAAAGAATAAACAAGCCTGGAGCATTTTGGAAACAAGTCCTATGGACTGATGAGGTTAAAATAGAACTCTTTGGCCGCAACGATCAAAGGTATATGTAGAGAAAAAAGGGCATAGAATTTCAGGAAAAAAACATCTCGTCAACCAATAATCATGAGGGTGGATCAATGACCATATTGGCAGGTCAGTTTTACCGTATAGTGAACATGGTAAATAAAAAACAATTGTGGATTTGCACTTTTTTTTGCAATTTTCAAGCACTTGGAATTTTTTTTCCTGGTTTTCAGTGCACCACATGATAAAACGAATGGTGCATTCAAAAGTACAACTCGTCCTGCAAAAAAACAAGCCCTTATGTGGCTATGTGAACAGAAAATTAAAAATGTTATGGCTCTTGGAAGAACGGGAGGAAAAAATGAAAATGGAAAACAGACTGGTTATTAAGGCTTTAAACCAATATGCATATGTATTTTATACTTTGCTTAGTATAACCATTCCTTTTCTAGATTTGCTTAGCCACATCAATTAAAATGTGCTTTCTTGACATATTTTGATTAGCTAACAGCCACCATTTCAGGATTTCTACAACGTATAGGTGTCACGGAGAGACTAGGTGGGCGAGAGCTTATAACCCGGGCCCCTGCAATTTCCCTAAGACTAGGGAAATACTGACTGGCCCTCTACCTGAAGTTTACACTGATGGTGTGCATGTTCAGGCCTCGAACCTCACCCTGCCTCCTGATACCACCCTGAGCTGGAAACCTCCGCCCTCCACCCAGTGAATGCTATACACCAGTACCCACAGTTAGCACAGACAAGGATAAAGGAAAATATACATCACGCTGCAGTCACTCAGGAATACACTATAAATGTGCAGGGCAAAATAAACACAAATATAGGAAGGAGTAAATAAGACAAGGGAAAATACACCACCAGCAACGATACTCCAACGACCAGCTCTCCACTCCAGACCGAGATAACAAATGCGCAAGACAGAAGCTATAATCGGCGACACCCAATGATCAGGAGAACTATAAAAAGGCAATGGGCATGGCCCAGCCTCCAATCCGAGGATCAGGTAAATTAACCCCGGATCAGCTAGACAAAATCTAGCCGATGCCAATGAGCAAATAGTGGTCAAAAGCGGAACTACCACTGTCTGTCGGATGACCTGGTCTGAACAGCGTCCGACATGACAATAGGCTAAAACTGTACCAGGAAGGGGAGAAACTGTGACATACAGTAACTACGGTATCGCTAGAAGTGGCACGTGTGTGTGTGTGTGTGACAGTTTTGGTGAGTAGCAGAGTTGTAGTATAAAGGGGAATTTACAAACAATGAGTATTGTTAAAAATGCTTGTTTTATGATTAAAAAGGCTGCCAATCACTATATGAACAAGCGAAACGCTCTTTCATCAAATAAAAGGCGTTATAATAGATGAATGTGGATAAAATCTGCGCTGCTATGACAAATAATGAATCCAGATATAGTTGTAAGGTGTTCGGGTGGTTTATTCAACGCGTTTCGAAGCTCATGGCTTCTTCTTCAGTAAGTTTCCACACAAAGATACCTTTGTGTGGAAACTTCCTGAAGAAGAAGCCATGAGCTTCGAAACGCGTTGAATAAACCACCCGAACACCTTACAACTATATCTGGATTCATTATTTGTCATAGCAGCGCAGATTTTATCCACATTCATCTATTATAACGTCTCTAAGAGGTCGCAGCGCCGACCTGTGGATCTGCAGCAGCTGACAAATTACACGCCTTTACTTTGCACCATCAGGTGAGCAGTTCTCTCATAATTCTTTAAGAGCAGTCCTGAGGATAAGACCCTATTTGCGCTTTTTTGTCTCCTATTCTATACTACTAATCAAATAAAAGGCAGCATAAAAGATCATCGTTCTTGGGAATGCATCATCCTGTGTAAACAGGTCTCGCACTGTTAAACAATGGCAGCCTGTGCACACTGAGTAATCTAGTATAGATCACTCAATGAGCCTCATTCACTTTGATCTGTCTTTACCATTCATTGTCATATTGTGCCACACGTCAGTCTGTGTAAAAGGCCAGTTAGTAGAACTATAAAGCTCAGTATAAGTTTTGCTGTAACATATTCAGCTGTCAGTGGCTTGTTCTGGAGTCTACAGTGCTATCACTGCCATTTACATAGAGATAACCAGTCATTTGAAAAAGTACACAGCTCAGTGAAAGCCATGATTAGGAGACAGACTCAGAGAACTGCCAATGGTAGTGGCTCGTCCTTTTGCAAGATTTATAACAGCAGGTTGTCAGGAGCTGAGGGGAAGGAAAGTAAGAAACTAAATTCTGTATAGAAATCAATGCCTTGGAGAGAGGTAGCCGGGATATTAACCCCTTAGTGACAGAGCCAATTTGGTACTTAATGACCAAGCCAAATTTGACAATTCTGACCACTGTCACTTTATGTATAAAAGACACCACGGTGCAGAAACAATGGACTAACAGGGAGTCAGGCAAGAAAATAGGTGAAATATTATTAAATTTTATTAATTAATTGCGGCAACAGCTTTCCACAATAAATAAGAAATAATAAAAATCAATACGCATGTATGCAAGATGAATATATGGAAGAAATCAATCAATATACATAATCAGTTCATTTAAAATCCCTAAAAAAGAATAATGATTATAGATCCATATGCTATTATAACTGTGCAAAAATTGCAAAATATGTGCAAAAAAATGCAAAAAAATATATAAATATAATAAAAGAATCACAAGTGAGGACAGTATTTACTGTCACAACAAAGTGCCAAGTGATATCAAGATAAGGTGCAAGGGACAGCAATTCCCTAAATGAAAACCAGCACTCTTTAAAAGTGAACCAGTGCAATTAGAAAATCAGGTGAATTTGCAGAGCATATTGGGTTTTAAGTATAGGATGGTATACCTTTAAGGGATGAGTGGGTCCGGCATACACGCACCCCGACGCGCGTTTCGGAACGAGTCCTTCGTCAGGGGACGCGTGTATGCTGGACCCACTCATCCCTTAAAGGTATACCATCCTATACTTAAAACCCAATATCCTCTGCAAATTCACCTGATTTTCTAATTGCACTGGTTCACTTTTAAAGAGTGCTGGTTTTTATTTAGGGAATTGCTGTCCCTTGCACCTTATCTTGATATCACTTGGCACTTTGTTGTGACAGTAAATACTGTCCTCACTTGTGATTCTTTTATTATATTTATATATTTTTTGCGTTTTTTTTGCACATATTTTGCAATTTTTGCACAGTTATATTAGCATATGGATAGTATAGTCATTATACGATATTCAAAAAACACTTGGCACTCAAAAAAATATTTTGCAAGTTGATTATTCCATTTATTTGTGCATCCAGTTAGAAAATTAACGTTTTCGGTCCATACATCAGACCTTCATCAGAAATTCCTTTTTTATCAAACGTGGCGGCTGGAGTAGTTCCGGGTTGGTGGTCCGTGAGTTGTGAGTACTTCCAATTATCAAGAGCTAGATAACAAGAGATGAAAAGCTTTGCAGTAGGTGAAGGATTAATCCGGGTGCTTGAGAGAGGTGCTGTGCACTATAACGGACTAGTGATAGCCTGGAAAATTAATGTAGATGGGTATAACAAGGCCTAAGCAGGCCAAAGCTGGGTAACCCGGGACGAAAGGCAGAGAGGCAGACAGCCTCTATGTGCCTGAAGAGGTATATGCTGAGTGAAGGCGCCGATCCGCCACTCAGAGTAGCGCTTGAAACGCCAGCTGTGTGGCGTTAAGACTGAAAATCCCGGTCCCGGATATATATATATATATATATATATATATATACTGAAAAATTGAATATTATATATTTATTGGTGCTTTTGTTGTTGTTTCTAAACACTGTCACTTTATGAAGTTATAGCTCTAGAATGCTTCAATGTATCCCACTTATTCTGAGATTTTTTTTTCGTGACATAGAGTACTTTATGTTAGTGGTAAAAAAAAATTGATATAACTTGCGTTTATTTATGAAAAAAAACAAAAATTTCGCAAACATTTTGACAATTTGGAATTTTCTAATTTTAATATTTGTACCCTTAAATCAGAGAGTGATGTCACACAAAATAGTTAATAAATAACATTTCCCACATGTCAACTTTATATCAGCACAATTTTGGAAACATAATTTTTTTTGTTAGGTCGTTATAAGGGTTAAAAGTTGACCAGTGATTTTTCATTTTTCCAACAAAGTTTACAAAACCATTTTTTAGGGACCACCTCACATTTGAAGTGAGGTTGGGGGGGTCAATATAACAGAAAATACCCAAAACTCACACCATTCTAAAAACTGCACCCCTCAAGGTGCGCAATACCACATTCAAGAAGTTTATTTACCCTTCAGGGGCTTCACGAGAACTGAAGCAATGTGGAAGGTAAAAATTAACATTTTTACTTTTTTCACACAAAATTTACTTTGGAACCAAAGTTTTTTATTTTCACAAGGGTATCAGGAGAAAATGGACCACAAAATTTGTTGTGCAATTTCTCCTGAGTACGCCGATATCGACCCCATATGTGGGGAAAAGCTACTGTTTGTGTGAATGCCAGGGCTCAGAAGGAAGGGAGCACCGTTTGACTTTTTGAACGCAAAATTGGCTGGAATCAATGGTGGCGCCATGTCACGTTTGGAGACTCCCTGATGTACCTAAACAGTGGAACCCCCCAATTCTAACTCCAACCCTAATCCCAACTCTAACCATAACCCTAACCACAATCCTAACCCCAACACACACCTAACCCTAACCGTAATCCCAACCATAACCACAACCCTAACTTTAGCCCAACCCTAACTTTAGCCCAACCCTAACTTAACCCCTTACTGACCTCGGACGGGATAGTACGTCCGATGTCTGCTCCCCTGCTTTGATGCAGGGCTCCGCGGTGAGCCCGCATCAAAGACGGGACATGTCAGCTGTTTTGAACAGCTGACATGTGCCCGCAATAGCGGCGGGTGAAATCGCGATTCACCCGCTGCTATTAACTAGTTAAATGCCGCTGTGAAACGCAGACAGCGGCATTTAACTACCGCATCCGGCCGGGCGGCCGGAAATGAGCACATCGCCGACCCCCGTCACATGATCGGAGGTCGGCGATGCTTCTCCATTGTAACCATAGAGGTCCTTGAGACCTCTATTGTTACAGATCCCCGGCAGCTGTGAGCGCCACCCTGTGGTCGGCGCTCACAGCACACCTGATTTTCTGCTGCATAGCAGCGAACAGCAGATCGCTGCTATGTAGCAGAGGCGATCGTGCTGTGCCTGCTTCTAGCCTCTCATGGAGGCTATTGAAGCATGGCAAAAGTAAAAAAAAAAGTAAAAAAAAATGTGAAAAAAATAAAAAAAATATAAAAGTTTAAATCACCCCCCTTTCGCCCCAATCAAAATAAATCAATAAAAAAAAAATCAAACCTACACATATTTGGTATCGCCACGTTCAGAATCGCCCGATCGATCAATAAAAAAAAAAGCATTAACCTGATCGCTAAATGGCGTAACAAGAAAAAAAATCGAAACGCCAGAATTACGTTTTTTTGGTCGCCGCGACATTGCATTAAAATGCAATAACGGGCGATCAAAAGAACGTATCTGCACCGAATTGGAATCAGTAAAAGCGCCAGCACGGCACGCAAAAAATAAGCCCTCAACCGACCCCAGATCATGAAAAATGGAGACTCTACGAGTATCGGAAAATGGCGCAATTTTTTATTTATTTTTTTTGTAGCAAAGTTTGGAATTTTTTTTCACCACTTAGGTAAAAAATAACCTAGTCATGTTAGGTGTCTATGAACTCGTAGTGACCTGGAGAATCATAATGGCAGGTCAGTTTTAGCATTTAGTGAACCTAGCAAAAAAGCCAAGCAAAAAACCAGCGTGGGATTGAACTTTTTTTGCAATTTCACCGCACTTGGAATTTTTTTCCCGTTTTCTAGTACACGACATGGTAAAACCAATGATGTCGTTCAAAAGTACAACTCGTCCCGCAAAAAATAAGCCCTCACATGGCCAAATTGACGGAAAAATAAAAAAGTTATGGCTCTAGGAAGGAGGGGAGTGAAAAACGAACACGGAAAAACGAAAAATCCCAAGGTCATGAAGGGGTTAAGCCTAACTCTAATGGAAAAATGGAAATCCTTTTTTTATTTTATTAGTTTTACCTAACTAAGGGGGGGTTGATTTACTATTTTTTTATTTTGATTGCTGTGATGTATGACTTGCAGATGAGCATTTGATGAATCAAGCTATAGAATTAAACAGCTCCTATGTACAAGTGTTTTCAGTCTTCACCACCCAGCCTGACTGACAGCTGCAGTTTTTCTTTAGGAGGGAAGAATGAAGCCAGCGCTGATTGACTGCTGTGATCGCGTGACATAATGTCACGTGATACCTAGGGCGACATACGTATTCAGAAGGGGTTGTCTGAGTAGTGGACAACCCCTTTAATGCACCATACTGTACTGCATTAAAAACTGCTACATTTTTTAATTGGAAAATACCTCCTAAAACATTTAGTAAATCTTGGCCTGTCTGTAGGGCAGCTATGATCCGGCATATATTTGAGCTTTAATTTAAACTAATCTTGGGCTAAATTATAGTAAATCTGTTGATCCATAGGAGGCCTTGTTCTTATCAATAAATCCCCTCCCACTGTTCTCATCCCTTTTGTGGACTGACTAGAGTAGCATACAGCTGTCAAAGGGTCGCATGTGCCAAAGCTTGCAATTTACCATATTTTGCGGATTATAAAACGCATCGGATTCTAAGACGCACCTAGGTTTTAGAAGAGGGAAATAGAAAAAAATTTGAAGCAAAAAATGTGGTGATGATGCACTGTGGGGGATCTGCTGCTGACACTGTTATAGGGGTAATGTCTCCCATGGGCGTGGGGAGCAGTGGATATTAATTTTCCATAATAGCGGATGCACGTGATTGCACAGCCGCTGCAGGAAGCCGGCTGCTGCGGCTAACTCGTGTGCCCTCTATTAAAGAAAATGAATATGAATTGTTTCTCACGCCCATTGTCCCTCCCACCTCTTAGTGCCGGCTTCAGTTTAGAGAGTTGAGCAGGATTTTGAGCGTGGGCAGCAGTGTATATTCATTTTCTTTAACTTCAGGCACGTTTGTTAGGCCCAGCACTGCTCCTGCCTCCTGTGACCCGCTCCTCAGTCATTACACCCCACCCTTTCCTACAGCCACTGCCATGTACATCCAGACTATAAGATGCACCCCCCACTTTCTTCCAAAACTTGCGGGGGGAGTGCTTCTTATTGTCGGCAAAATATGGTACAATTTTCACACAACTGTATTTTTGCTCCCAGTGCTATCCATAAAAAAACAGTCCTCACGCCGATCAATGTTATTCAATGAGGCAGTGCAGTGTTTTGTTTTGTTTTTTTTTGTTACATAGACTGAATCTGCTTGTGAAAAATAATCACAGCATGCACTAGTGTCTAGTGTAAATCGAATGAGGCTCACCCATTCAAGTCTATGGCTGGGCAAAAAAATGCTCTTATAAGTTATTAAAAGCTGCTGAAAAATAAACATTGTATAGGATAGCACACGGATGACAAATGAGAGAAAACAAATAAAATAGATGAGACTGACATTTTTTTTATATGGTCTTATGAACTTTGTCTAAGACAGAAAATTGCCTTAATAAATCTTCTCTCCCCCCATTGTGTATACTGCACTACATGATTGCATCCTGATTAGCCATCCACACTTTTTGTTACATTTCTCTTTCATGTAGAAAAAGCAGGAGACTCAGGCCGGCGTCACACTCAGCGTAAGACAATACGGTCCGGTTTTTACGGCCATAATACGGAGAAATGTTCCCAAAATAGTGATCCGTATGTCATCCGTAGGCAGGGTGTGTCAGCGTATTTTGCGCATGGCATCCTCCGTATGTAATCCGTATGGCATCCGTACTGCGATATATTCTCGCAGGCTTGCAAAACCGACATCTAATGGATTTATGTGCTCAAATGTTCGTTAAAACATATATACAGTGTGTGTGTATATATATATATATATATATATATATATATATATATATATATATATATGTCATTGAGACACATATATATATATTCTGTATTTATATTTAATTCAGCGCGATATATGTGAAAAGCCGGTAATTCAATTGCCGACTTTTCATTTCTCCTTCCCAAAGCCGACACGATATGAGACATGGTTTACATACAGTAAACCATCTCATATCCCCTTTTTTTTTGCATATTCCACACTACTAATTTTAGTAGTGTGTATGTGCAAAATTTCGGCGCTGTAGCTGCTAAAATAAAGGGTTAAATGGCGGAAAAAATTGGTGTGGGCTCCCACGCAATTTTCTCCGCCAGAGTGGTAAAGCCAGTGACTGAGGGCAGATATTAATAGCCAGGAGAGGGTCCATGGTTATTGGCCCCCCCTGGCTACAAACATCTGCCCCCAGCCACCCCAGAAAAGGCACATCTGTAAGATGCGCCTATTCTGGCACTTGGCCACTCTCTTCCCACTCCCGTGTAGCGGTGGGATATGGGGTAATGAAGGGTTAATGCCACCTTGCTATTGTAAGGTGACATTAAGCCAGATTAATAATAGAGAGGCGTCAATTATGTCACCTATCCATTATTAATCCAATTGCATGAACGGGTTAAAAAACACACACACACATTATTAAAAAGTATTTTAATGAAATAAACACACAGGTTGTTTTAATATTTTATTGCTCAATCCACCTGAAGACCCTCGCTTGGCAAAATAATAAACCAACAATATACATACCTTCTGATGAACTGTCACGTCCCACAAAGTAAATCCATCTGAAGGGGTTAAATCATTTTACAGCCAGGAGCTGTGCTAAAGCACTCGCTCGTGCCTGTAAACCCCGGGTGCTGAAAGGAAAGCTGGGCGATCTGTACTTACATTGAGTGGGGGTGAGGTGCCCTCTGCTTGGAAATTCAGAGACATGTTGTCAGAAGATTGTAAAGTAAATGAACAATTTTACATTTTACTCAAAAATATACCTATAAAGAGAAAAATCAGACAAACTGAACATTTTGCAGTGGTCTTTTAATTTTTGCCAGAGCTGTATTCACATAGAATACATAGATATATAAATGTCAGTGACCCACATATATATACATGTATTTATATTGCATAGATAGATACAAGAAAAGCCGGCAATTTATCTGCCGTATACTGTAAAATCACTTCAGGAGCCGACAGGATAGAAGAGATGGATTACATACAGTTAATACCAATAGAATATGTAGATATATAGATGTCTGTGACAAATTAGTACAGTGTGTGCAGCTTATTGTGCATGTATTTAATTAATAAAATATTATTTTTCGGAAAAAAATGGCGTGGGCTCCCGCACAATTTTCGTAACCAGCAGAGGGAAAGCTGATGGCTGGGGGCCGATGTTTATAGCCTGGGAAGGCATTGTGTCCCCATTGGGGCTCACAATCTAGAATCCCTATCAGTATGTCTTTGGAATGTGGGAGGAAACCGGAGAACCTGGAGGAAACCCACGCAAACACTGGACGAACATACAAACTCATTACAGATGGTGTCCTTGGTGGGATTTGAACCCAGGACCCCAGCGCTGCAAGACTGCAATGCTAACCACTGAGCCGCCATGCTGCCCGTTAGAAATGTCATATACACTCACCGGCCACTTTATTAGGTACACCTGTCCAACTTCTTGTTAACACTTAATTTCTAATCAGCCAATCACATGCAACTCAGTGCATTTAGGCATGTAGACATGGTCAAGACAATCTCCTGCAGTTCAAACCGAGCATCAGTATGGGGAAGAAAGGTGATTTGAGTGCCTTTGAACGTGGCATGGTTGTTGGTGCCAGAAGGGCTGGTCTGAGTATTTCAGAAACTGCTGATCTACTGGGATTTTCACGCACAACCATCTCTAGGGTTTACAGAGAATGGTCCGAAAAAGAAAAAAAATCCAGTGAGCGGCAGTTCTGTGGGCGGAAATGCCTTGTTGATGCCAGAGGTCAGAGGAGAATGGGCAGACTGGTTCGAGCTGATAGAAAGGCAACAGTGACTCAAATCGCCACCCGTTACAACCAAGGTAGGCTTAAGAGCATCTCTGAACGCACAGTGCGTCGAACTTTGAGGCAGATGGGCTACAGCAGCAGAAGACCACACCGGGTACCACTCCTTTCAGCTAAGAACAGGAAACTGAGGCTACAATTTGTACAAGCTCATCGAAATTGGACAGTAGAAGATTGGAAAAACGTTGCTTGGTCTGATGAGTCTCGATTTCTGCTGCGACATTCGGATGGTAGGGTCAGAATTTGGCGTAAACAACATGAAAGCATGGATCCATCCTGCCTTGTATGGAGCATCTTTGGGATGTGCAGCCGACAAATCTGCGGCAACTGTGTGATGCCATCATGTCAATATGGACCAAAATCTCTGAGGAATGCTTCCAGCACCTTGTTGAATCTATGCCACGAAGAATTGAGGCAGTTCTGAAGGCAAAAGGGGGTCCAACCCGTTACTAGCATGGTGTACCTAATAAAGTGGCCGGTGAGTGTAGTTTTCCTGATAAAGTATGTCACTTACCCCATGTACAGGCATTGCAATAGCTTGCTATCCATAGATATGACCATAAGTAAATAGCTAACTGTTACTATATGAGTGGTCGTAACCATGGATACCTAAGTTACTGCAATGCTTGCACATGGGGAAAGCAACAAAGCGAATCAACTACTACATTTCTAATTGGAGGTATTTCTAATATTATTATTACACCTACTACATATTGGGATAGGATCTATTGGGATAGGATTTTGGAGATGGGGATACCCTTTTAATTCTCAGGATCAGTAGGAGTTCCATCTTGGACCCCCTCCCCCACACCAATCATACAGTGATAGCATGTACTAGCAATATCAGTTTCTGAGTTGGGATTATTCTCTTTGTTGTTTGGCCTGCTTTAGCCTACCATATAGGAACTTTCAGTTAAAAGTGGACATGCAAATGACGTATAGAGCCTATTTTCACTGTGTACCTGGGCAGACAAGACTAGTGACAATCATTTGGGTGAATTTAACCCCTCATCGACCGGGCAATTTTAATGCTTTCATTTTTTTCCTCCCCTTTTTCTAAGAGCTATAACATTTTTTACTGTTCCATTCACATAGTCATATGAGAACTTGTTTTTTACGATACAAGTTGTACTTTTGAATTATTGCATTAATTTTATCATGTGATGCATTCCGCATTTGGTTTTTATTTACTATGTCCACTATGTGGTAAAACTGATCTGCCAATATGATTCTCTAGGCCAGTATAATTATATCAATAAGGAATCTTAGCGACAAAGTACACATGTATGAGTCTTAGTGTATAGTTGTAACAAGTGGTGATATCCGATATATGAAAGAGAATATATTCACCGCCAAATGTGTACACATAAAATGGGGCATATCGGCTAGGATAAATAGCGAAAGAGAAAAAACGAATTTATTGAAGTCCAGGGTGAGTGAAGAAAATATAACTGTATTAAATACAAGAAGGTTTGGGGAGCCATGTCATCTGCTGGTGTAGGTCCACTGTGTTTTAGCAAGACCAAAGTCAGCGCAATTTTTGAGCACTTCCTGCTTCCCTCTGCCGACAAGCTTTTTGGAGATGGAAATTTCATTCTTCAGCAGGACTTGGCACCTGTCCACACTGCCAAAAGTACCAATACCTGGTTTAAAAATAACAGTATCACTGTACTTGATTGGCCAGCAAACTCATCTGACCTTAACCCCATAGAGAATCTATGGGGTATTGTCAAGAGGAAGATGAGACACCAGACCCAACAATGCAGATGAGCTGAAGGCACCTATCAAAGCAACCTGGGCTTCCATAACACCTCAGCAGTAGTGATGAGCGAGTGTACTCATTGCTCGGGTGATCTCTGAGTATTTGTAAGTGCTCGGAGATTTAGTTTTTGTTGCCTCAGCTGCATGATTTACAGCTGATAGACAGCTTGAATACATGTGGGAATTCCCTAGCAAACAGGCAACCCCTACATGTACTCAGGCTGGATAGCAGCTGTAAATCATGCAGCTGCATCAACAAAAACTAAATATCCGAGCAGTTACAAATACTCGGAGACCACCTGAGCGTGCTCGGGAAAACCCAAGCAACGAGTGCACTCGCTCATCACTACTCAGCAGTGCCACAGGCTGATCGCCTCCATGCCACGCCGCATTGATGCAGTAATTGATGCAAAAGGAGCCCCGACCAAGTATTGAGAGCATTTACTGAACATACATTTCAGTAAGCCAACATTTCGGATTTTAAAATAATTTTTTCAAGCTGGTGTTATAAAGTATTCTAATTTACTGAGATAATGACTTTTGGGTTTTCGTTGGCTGTAAGCCATAATCACCAACGATAACAGAAATAAACACTTGAAATAGATCACTCTGTTTGTAATGACTATCTAGTATATGAGTTTCATTTTTTGTATTGAAGAACTGAAATAAATTAACTTTTTGATGATATTCTAATTTTGTGTGATGCACCTGTATGATGTACATTTACGACATCTGCTGGCTCCCTGACTTTGATGATGGCTAGCAAGCTGAGCCAGCATCTTTGCCAGCAGATGATTGCTGTGTTATTCATCAATTATCTGCCGCTAACTGCAATGTATGCAGGGGAGCACTGCCTGCGGCTGTTAACCTGTTGAATGCCGCTGTCAATCTCTGAGGTGCCGATGGATTGAATGACAGCCTGGGAACTGCTGAACACTGTGGTATTGCTGTGTACTGTATAATACAAGCGATCGGATGATTGCAGGTTCAAGTCTCCAAAGGGGATTAACAAATACAGTAGAAAGTGAAAAAAAAATTAAAATTAAAATAAAAGTTCAAATCACCCCTTTTTCCCCATTAAAACAAATAAACAAACAAAACACATATTTTGCATCGCTGCATTCTTAAAAGTAAGATCTATTAAAATATTAAATAAATTGATCAGATCGGTAAGTGGCGTAATTATAAAAAAAACTGAATGGCCAGAATTACGTTTTTTCGTCAGCCACAACACTTCAACAAAATGCAATAAGAGGTGATCAAAGCAATGTATCTACCCCAAAATAGTATTAATTAAAATGTTAGATCTGGGCACAAAAAGTACTCCCTCACGCAGTCACATCGACCAAAAATGTAAAACCTTACGGGTCTTGAAAAATGGTTACACAAGCGATTTTTTTTTTTTTTTTTACAAATTTCTGAATTCTTTTTCACGATGTGAAAAAACCTATGCATGTTTGGTATCTGCATAATTGTACTGGCTTAGACCTGTCTGACGGCACCGCGAAAAGAACTTTCTCATGCTCACGGTGTGCTCAGAGAGGGAATAGGAGTTCACAAGGAGACACTGGGCACACGCTGCTCAGTGTATCTGCTGGATGACAGGCTGTATGTTTGCTTCATGCAACCTGCCATCTAGATGTAGCAGAGCTAGACTCATCGTGGAACAAATGGATTAGCAGCATCTCTGTGGAAAGGTGAGGAATATTGTTGTTTTTTATTTTTAACTCTTTTGAAGATGACAAGGGCTTCAGTGGAATGGGCAAGGTCGTAAGTATGGTTTAATTAGGATTTATTAAAGGAGTCTGTCATTCTTTCAATTAAAGGACTTTATTCTGGGTATCTTTGTTTTCATACAATGTGACTATGGGGTTAGTAATGGGGCCGTCTTATTGACGCTTCTCCATTACTAACTTCGGAGCTTGATGTCACCTGAAAATACAAAGGTGACATCAACCCCCCCCCCAACTATTACCCCACTTGCCACCACTACAGGGCAAGTGTGAAGATCAAGGCTAAGTGCCAGAATTGGCACATCTTAGAGATGCGCATTTTCTGGGGTGGCTGAGAGCTGATGTTTTTAGTCTGGGGGGCCAGTATCCATGGCCCCTTACTAGGCTATTAATATCAGCCCGCAGCTGTCTGCATAGCCTTTGCTGGTTATTAATAACCCCACGTCAATTTTTTAGGGTTCCCTCATTTTAATAGCCAGTAAAGGCTAAATATACAGTTTGAGATTATATTAATAGCCTGGAAAGCTCCATTGGTATTACCCTCTTCCCAGGCTATAAACATCGGCCCCCGGCCGTCGGCTTTCCCTCTGCTGATTGCGAAACTATGTGGGAGCCCACGCCATTTTTTTCAGAGAAATTATCTTTTATGAAAGGGAATCTGTCACCCCAAAAACGTATATGAGCGAAGGCCACCGGCATCAGGGGCTTATCCACAGCATTCTGTAATGCTGTAGATAAGCCCCCGATGTAACCTGAAAGGTAAGAAAAACAGTTATATTATACTCACCCAGGGGCGGTCCCGGTTCATTTCAGGTTCCGATGGGCGTCGCGGTCCCGGTCCGGCGCAGACGTACTTTGTCTGCCCTGTTGAGGGCAGGGCAAAGTACTGCAGTGCGCAGATGCCGGGCCTCTCTGACCTTTCCCGGCGCCTGCGCACTGCAGTACTTTGCTCTCCCTCAACAGGGTACATTTTCTTCATTTCTTTTAGTGTATCTTAAAGCCAGAAAGTTGCCATTTGAAATGACTTTAGTTTTGTGCCATGTCTGTAATCTGATTTTTTTCTACAAAATTAAACAACTGAATGAACATCCTCCAAGGCCGGTGATTACATAATTTTTGCCAGGGGTTGTATTTATTATTATTATTATTATTTATTGTTATAGCGCTATTTATTCCATGGCGCTTTACATGTGAGGAGGGGTATACATAATAAAAACAAGTACAATAATCTTAAACAATACAAGTCATAACTGGTACAGGAGGAGAGAGGACCCTGCCCGCGAAGGCTCACAATCTACAAGGGATGGGTGAGAATACAGTAGGTGAGGATAGAGCTGGTCATGCAGCGGTTTGGTTGATCGGTGGTTACTGCAGGTTGTAGGCTTGTCGGAAGAGGTGGGTCTTCAGGCTCTTTTTGAAGGTTTCGATGGTAGGCGAGAGTCTGATGTGTTGTGGTAGAGGGTTCCAGAGTAGGGGTGATACACGAGAGAAATCTTGTATACGATTGTGGGAAGAGGAGATAAGAGGGGAGTAGAGAAGGAGATCTTGTGAGGATCGGAGGTTGCGTGTAGGTAAGTACCGGGAGACGAGGTCACAGATGTATGGAGGAGACAGGTTGTGGGTGGCTTTGTATGTCATGGTTAGGGTTTTGTACTGGAGTCTCTGGGCAATGGGGAGCCAGTGAAGGGATTGACAGAGGGGAGAGGCCGGGGAATAGCAGGGGGACAGGTGGATTAGTCGGGCAGCAGAGTTTAGAATAGATGGAAGGGGTGCGAGAGTGTTAGAGGGGAGGCCACAGAGCAGGAGGTTGCAGTAGTCAAGGCGAGAGATGATGAGGGCATGGACTAGGGTTTTTGCAGATTCTTGGTTGAGGAATGTACGGACTCGTGAAATATTTTTGAGTTGAAGTCGGCAGGAAGTGGAAAGGGCTTGGATATGTGGTTTGAAGGAGAGATCAGCGTCAAGGATTACCCCGAGGCAGCGAGCTTGTGGGACTGGGGAGAGTGGGCAGCCATGCACTGTAATGGATAGGTTCGTTGGGGGGGTCGCGTGAGATGGGGGAAAGATGATGAATTCTGTTTTGTCCATGTTAAGTTTCAGAAATCTAGCGGAGAAGAAGGATGAAATAGTGGACAGACATTGAGGGATTCTGGTTAGTAGGGAGGTGATATCTGGTCCAGAGATATAGATCTGTGTGTCATCAGCATAGAGGTGATACTGGATAGATAGATAGATATATATATCTATGTAATGTATATCTATATATATAATTGTCTAAGGGGTACTTCCGTCTGTCTGTCTGCCTTTCTGTCTGCAACTTCCGTCACGGAAATCCCGCGTCGCTGATTGGTCTCGCCAGCTGCCTGTCATGGCTGCCGCGACCAATCAGCGACGGGCACAGTCCGATTAGTCCCTCCCTACTCCCCTGCAGTCAGTGCCCGGCGCCCGCATACTCCCCTCCAGTCACCGCTCACACAGGGTTAATGCCAGCGGTATCGGACCGCGTTATGCCGTGGGTAACGCACTCTGTTAACGCTGCTATTAACCCTGTGTGTCCCCAACTTTTTACTATTGATGTTGCGTATTCAGCATCAATAGTAAAAAAGATCTAATGTTGCAAATAATAATAATAAAAAGAAAAAGGTTATTCTCACCTTCCAACGTCACGCGCTGTCCTTGGTAGTGCAAGCGGCAGGTTCCGGTGCCAAGGATGCTATGCGAGAAGGACCTGCCATGACGTCACGGCATGTGACTGCGACGTCATCACAGGTCCTGCGCTCATACCAACCCTGGGACCGGAAGCTGCCTCGTGCACCGCACACAGGCGCCGGGACTTCAAGGGGCCTTCGGAGGGTGAGTATATGTTTATTTTTTATTTTAAGTCTTTTTTAACCACGCATATAGTGCCCACATTGCTATATACTACATGGGCTGTGTTACATACTGCGTGGGCTCTGTTATATACTACATCTCTGTGCTATATACTATGTAGCTGGGCAATATACATCCTGACTGTCCAATATACTACGTGGCTGTGCAATATACTATGTGCTCTGTTTTATATACTACGTAGCTGTGCAATATACTATGTGGCTGTGTCAGTTCTGTTATATACTACGTCGACTGTGCAAGATACTACGTGGCTCTGTTATATACTACGTGGCTGTGCAATATACTACATGCCTCTACAATATACTACGTGGCTATATTATACACTACGTGGCTCTGCTATATACTACGTCCCTGACCAATATACTACATAGCTGTGCAATACACTACGTAGCTGTGCAATACACTACGTGGCTATGTTATATAATACGTGCCTGTGCAATATACTACGTGGCTCTACAATATAATACGTGGCTCTACAATATACCAATATACTATGTGGCTATGTTATATACTTCGTGGCTCTGCTATATACTACGTGGCTGACCAATATACTACATACCTTTGCAATACACTATGTGGCTATGTTATATACTATGTGGCTGTGTTATATAGCTCTGCTATATACTACATACGCTGTGTTAAATACTACGTAGCTGTTATATACTACGTAGCTATGTTATATACTACGTCAGTTGTGTTATATACTGCATCACTGTGAAATATAGTACGTAGCTTGTGCTATATACTACCTACATATTCTAGAATACCCGATACGTTAGAATCGGGCCACCATCTAGTACATATATATGTGTGTGTATGTCACTGACATCTATATATCTATGTATTCTGTGTGTATGTATCTATTCTATCTATTGTATTCTAGGCTGTCACTCTGTGATTTTACTGTATGCGGCAGATGAATTGCCGGCTTTCCAAAGGACATCGGTGCGTAAAAATTGGACACCACTCGCATGGTCTGAGTGCTGTGCAATTTTTTTTTCTTGCACCCATAGGTTTGCATTGGAGAGTCTCGGTCGAGTCTCGGTGCCAATCGCAGCATGCTGCAATTTTACACGCACCCCGAATACACCTGAGAAAATAAACGCTGATGTGAGCTGCCCCATAGATTAACACTGGGCTGTATTCTACGATAGTGTGACGCCGGCCTAATGGATAAAGTTGTGGAGGAGAATCAAGTAGGTTATAAAAATAAAATAACCCAAGCTCTGAATATCTCATGGAGCACTTTTCAATCCATCACCCCAAAATTTAAGGAATATGGCACAACTGCAAACTTAGCAAGACATGGCAGTTCGCCTAAACTGACATCCAAAGTAGTGAGAGCACTAATTAGAGAAGCAGGCAAGAGGATGCTCAAAGGCTAATTTCTCCAGATATTGAATAGGTGCTGTAAGTGTAAGCAGCCAGTCGTATTCTGTCATTTGCTCTCTTTTTAGCCATGCCTGTCTCATTTTCACAAGAGTAATTGTAAAAGTGTGATAATATTTCTTACCTTGTAACAGACATTGAGAAAATACACAGAAAATTCTACTATCCACATGAACTGTATGTTGGCAAGCAGCCATTGCTGGAAGATGTGCATGTTTTTATTCCATAATGAAAAATTCCAGTGTTGTGTTTCCACTGTGGAAATAGACTGCTAGGTTCACAAATGTCTGCTCATATCACGAAGAACTGTGGCGTTGTTCACTTGCAAGCAGATTTATATGAGGAGGATTTATATTACAGCAAATTTCAGTGGGGTTTCTGCTACTTTTTCAGGTGTATATGGCATGTTCAGCAGTCTGTGCAGTATTCCCCATTAGGTCCCTTTCACACATCAGGTTTTTGCCGTCAGGCTCACTCTGGCGATTTTTGAAAAAAATGGATCCGGCGAAAGCTTTCGCCGGATCCGTTTTTTTCTCATAGACTTGTATTAGTGCCGGATGGCCTCATGTTTCGTCCGTCTTTCACCGGCAAAAACAGTTTTTCCGGCGTCTGGAAAAAACGTACAAAGTTACGTTTTTTGTCTGCGGCGAAAAACCGGACTGCGCCGGATTCAGCGCTTTCGGCTTTTTGCTAGAATGGAAGCCTATGGGTGCCGGATCCAGCAAATAACGGATCTGGCGCCGGATTCCTTTTTTTTTAACTGAGCATGCCCCGATACAATTGGCCAGCCCGCAATTAGGAAACAGATATAAAGCCAACCAAGTAGGCCTTCACTCATCCATTTACCAGCCAGCAAGACACAGAGAACGCCCGCCTCAAGAGCTGAACCTGCCACCAGAGCTAAACCTGCCACCAGAGCCGAACCTGCCGCCAGAGCCGAACCTGCCGCCAGAGCCGAACCCACCGCCAGAGCCGAACCTGCCGCCAGAGCCAGAGCCGAACCTGCCACCAGAGCCGAACCTGCCACCAGAGCCAGAGTTGAACCTGCCACCAGAGCCAGAGCTGAACCTGCCACCAGAGCCAGAGCTGAACCTGCCACCAGAGCCAGAGCTGAACCTGCCCCAGAGCCAGAGCTGAACCTGCCACCAGAGCCAGAGCTGAACCTGCCCCAGAGCCAGAGCTGAACCTGCCACCAGAGCCAGAGCTGAACCTGCCACCAGAGCCAGAGCTGAACCTGCCACAAGAGCCAGAGCTGAACCTGCCACCAGAGCCAGAGCTGAACCTGCCACCAGAGCCAGAGCTGAACCTGCCACCAGAGCCAGAGCTGAACCTGCCACCAGAGCTAGAGCTGAACCTGCCGCCAGAGCCAGAGCTAAACCTGCTCCAGGCCAGCCAGCCAGCAGCTGTCGTTCCTCCGGTCGATGATGGTGAGCAGAAGGTAAATATTACCCACCTCATTTAATAAAAAATGTTTACATGTCTGACACTTTTTTTAGTGTTTCAGCCAGGGCCAAACAATATCAATATATATTGCATTTTTTTTAATTTTTTCCGCAACACCGTCTGCAGCACTCGAGAGCCTGCAGACTTGAACCCTTCTCAAACGATCCCTCAGGAGACTGCCACCGCGGGACACTTCGACAGACCCGACCCCTCTGCACCTTCCCAGCCTTCCCTCACATCTGATCCCTCGGTCCCATCCACCAGCGCTGGAGCATCGTGGCAGACTTCGTTACATGAAGCTGCTGGTGAGGATATAGCTTTTTCTTTACCCCACCCCTCTGATGCTGCCACCTCTAGAACACCTGTGGGTTCTGGGTGGCAGCGCCAGAGGGGTCAGGAAAAGAGCCATGCGCCTGAGTTCTTGCATCTGAATTCAGCCTTCCAGAACTGTCTGAAACTGTTGTCTGAGCAAATGAGTGCAGGATTTAATTTGCTCAACAACAGTATTCTTGAGTTACACACACGTCTGGATAGGATGCATTCAGATGCTAGTAAATCGCCAAACCACTCTTTTTTTCAGGCAGTACTTGAATGTATAGACAAGCTATCTCCTGACCAGCAGATGCATGTAATGCAAGCCTGCCTGTTTGCCCTAGCGCATGTTACCTCTCAAGACCCTCCACCCGCCCCGGTAGGTCCTCCACCACCTGCCCCCCTCCAGCCTCCTCCCCCTCCTATACAGTACCATCATTCTGCCCCGTACCAGCACTCTGCCCCGTACCAGCACTCTGCCCCGTACCAGCACTCTGCCCCGTACCAGCAATCTGCCCCCTACCAGCATTCTGCCCCGTTCCAGTTCCCTACCACATCACCTGCGCCTCCACTCCCTGCCCAACCTCTACTCCCTGCCCACTACCACCAGTCTCCTTCCTCACCCATCATGCCCCCAACACAACCCTCTTTTCCAACCACCAACTCTTCTGCCTCCCAATCCCTCCACTCCACCCCTCAAACCTTCCAAAATCCCAACACTACTCCTGCTTTTATGTCCACACGTTCTATTTCTTTCTCCACCCCTTCACCTTCTGTTTTTCCTCCTAATCCGTCACCACCACCACAATCCTCTCTCCACACTCCCACTGTCGAAGTGTCCCAATCTGACAGCCTCTCCAGTATTATCTCCACCCCACACTACCTAAATTTATGAAACTTTAGTAAATTTGTAAATAAAACAGTTTTTTGGTTTTAACATTTTTGTCTTTCATTTATTAAATTATAAGGTTAAATACTTTGGGTAAATTAAAGTACAAGACTTTGGGTTAAACCCAACCAGGTACAATACTTTGGGTAAAAGAGGTACAATACAACCAAACAGGTACAATACACTGGGTAAAACATGTAAAAAACTTTGGGTAAATCCCAACCAAGTACAATACTTTGGGTAAAAAAAAGGTCAGATACTTTGGGTAATAAGGTCCAAGACAAATTTTTCACACTCTCATCCTGCCAGTCTACTCTTCCTTGAGGTGAAATAAAGTATGTAGCAAATTTGCCCCTCATTCTGGAAACTGACACAGAACTTCTATAAGTAATGTTGTGATAATCAATCAGCAAGGTGGTTTCTTCAAAGTTGTCATCAATGGAAATCTGTTCCTTGCATATAACAAAATTGTGCAGGACCACACAAGTTTTAACCACCTCGTCAACAGTGTCAGTCTTCAGGTTGATAGCGGTCAACAGAACTTGCCATTTTGCTGTTAGAATCCCAAAAGCGCACTCCACCATGCTTTGTGCTCGTGTAAGTCGGTAATTAAAAATTCTTTTAGTTGGTGTCAATACACTACTTTAGTAAGGCTTAAGCAGGTGTTCCGAGAGTTGAAAGGCTTCATCTCCAACACATACAAATGGCATTGGTGGCCCAGAGGTTTCAGGCAGCAGTCTTGGGGGTGGAAATTGGAAGGTGTTTCCATAGAGATGATGCCCCATTGCAGATACTTTAAAAACTTGGGATTCATTGGAGCGGTCATAGGCCCCAATATCGACTGCTATAAATTTGTATTCTGTGTCGGCGATGGCCATCAGCACAATGGAGAAATATTTTTTGTAGTTAAAAAATTCCTATCCGGATGCAGCAGGTTTCACAACGCGGATATGTTTCTCGTCCACTGCACCCAAGCAATTGGGAAACTGAAAAATTTGTTGGAATTTTTCGGCAATCTCCAGCCAACTCTCCGTTGTGGGATGTGGTATAAACTCGCCATGTAAAGAGTCCCACAATGCACGGCAGGTGTGCTTCACAATTCTCGATATTGTAGAAATCCCAAGTCTGAACTGAAAATGTAGCGACGAAAGGGATTCTCCAGTTGCAAGGAATCTGTGAAAAAAAGCAAGACAAAAATTAGTACAAAATACCAGCAATAACATTACATTATAAGTGTGCTTTACCAGTAGGAGATACTATAAAAATAATTATAAAATAATACCAGCAACAACATTACAGTTATAAGCGTGCTTTACCAGTAGGAGATACAATAAAAATGGCTTACCGAAGAGTCACCATCAGACGCTCCACCGGTGAAATGGAGAATCGACAATATGTATCACTTCTTGCGATGAGGTGTCCAATCCGCTCCACCAACAAGTTGAAGTTCTCCGCTTTCATCCGCATGTATCTGAAAAACTTCTCTGGGTTTCCTCGTAACTCCATATATAAGGTAGATAAAACTCCAAGCGTCATTCTCTGTGCTGTTATTGGGTGAATCCAAAAACGCCGTTGGCGCAGACGCATGATGCACTGGTGTCTCTCTCACTCCTTCTCCAGAACAATCGCTTTCAAACGATTTGCCTCAAAAGTATAATGTCAAAGATGGGCTCTAGGAACACTATATATACAGGTTTTCAGTAACCAATCATGTTTGGGAGCCTCCCATGGGTGTTTTTAAAAACCGGATCTGTCGTAACACGGATAAAAAAGCGGACAAATGCAAAACGGATGGGACGGATTTAGCCAGCTCTGCTAGACGGTTCCGGTGAATAAAACGGATCCTTCGCAGCAGTTTTCCACAATTTATGCTGGATCCGTTGCTCCGGCATGACGCCGGATTTAGCCTGATGGCAAAACCCTGATGTGTGAAAGGGGCCTTAGCTGATTATCTGATCCAGGGATGTGGCTAAGTAGGGTACCTTGCATTTCCTGTTCTCTGTTATATATTGCCGAGATGCACCATGTTATGCTAATATTTGACCATGAACCATTGGTACTGCTATTTGCAATTTTACGCCATATTCTATTATATGTATATTTGCCGTTTTTTAAACTTTCCTTTCCATTGTTCACTATAGGTCACCTCAGCGTTTACTATTAGATCTCCTGTGCTCAGAGAGAAGTTACATTCAGTCTCTGCGACGGTCTCTGGAAGTTAGAGGGTCATGTCCGGCAGGCCTTGCACTGAGAGGGAGCTTGGAGCAGCTTCTTAATTTCCACACTCATTTCCTGAGAGATCTCCAGAATTGTGTGTCTCATCCCCTGACTGTCTCTTACTGCTTCCTGCAGCATGTGAGTCCAAGCCCTCTTGACCCCTGTCTTACTTCTCCCCTGCAGCTGCTCTGAGTCACACAAATCATGTCTGTGTAGGATATGTTCATGCTATCATTGTCTATTCTTCATACATCTATTCACCAGTAGTGAGATGACTCGTATTTGATCTACTTCATGTCTCACATATTCATTTATCTTTTAGGCAGATCAGTTACGTTTATACTCTCTATATGTGAAAAACAAACAGAAGGTAGAGCTGTTCCTTCCATCTCCCAGTGGGAGTTTAAAGGTGAGTGGATGAGGGAACTTAGGGTCAGAATTAAGCATTTTATCCTTCCTTTCACTACATCTTGTAAAATGAATGGATGTTAGTGTTGAAAGGTTTCCTGACCTTTCTGCTCACAACGCAGAATTACTCTGAATCAAGCATTTTAGGCTGGTATTTAACATTGTAACACTATTTTACTGGAATGGTGATTAAATCCATGGAAAAATTGTTTAGAAAACTTTATATAGGCTTTCACTGAAGCCCCTTCAATCAAATAAATGTTTCCTATCTGCTAGTACTAGAAAAATAATCAACTCTGATAGGATTCTATGTTCTTATTTCCATTTTTATTCAAAAGTAGTTGGCTCAGTGGAGTTTCTGCTTACTGCAATGGATCTTCTTTTACACCAACTAGCACACAGACACAACTATACAAGTTTGGCCCTAAAGTGTTCCCAATAGTTTTATATATTACCAACCTTATACATCTGCACTCTTCTAACTCCTCATTGATCGGGTATGCCCTCTAGTCTGTCCCACAGCATTTACATCACTGTCTACTCACAAGGCCAATGCAGACAATTACTGTCCTCTGTGAGCTACTGAAACCAGCAGTCATGTGGGTTGTCGGGGGCATGTTTGCAGTAGTTGAATAAACAAAGCTGACTGCAACCAATCATAGGCCATATTAGTTATGCACTGTTGGAATGGTGGTGGATTTATTATGTAAGTAATGTTTTTCATTATCTTATGCAATTTCTACCCCTTGATTAATTTTTTTTAATTTAAAAAAAAAAAACAACAACAACAAGAAATAAATCCCATCCTGACAAAGTGTACCCAATTGGGATGGTTCTATCTTTAAAGGGAATCTGTCACCTAATTTTGGGCCTATAAACTGTGGCCACCGCCATCAGGGGCTTATCTATAGCATTCTATAATGTTGTAGATAAGCCCCCGATGTAACCCGAAAGATAAGAAAAACAGGTTATATTATACTCACCCAGGGGCGGTCCCGCTGCGGTCCGATCCAATGGGCGTCGCAGGTCTGGGTCCGGAGCCTCCCATTTTCATACGATGTCGTCCTCTTCTTTGCTTCCTGCGCAGACGTACTTTATCTGCCCTGCAGAGCAAAGTACTGCAGTGTGCTGGGCCTCTCTGACCTTTCCCGGCGCCTGCGCACTGCAGTACTTTGCTCTGCCCTCACCAGGGGAGACAAAATACGCCTGCGCAGGAAGCAAAGAAGAGGACGTCATCGTATGAAGATGGGAGGCGCCAGACCCAGACCTGCGACGCCCATTGGACCGAAGCGGGACCGCCCCTGGGTGAGTATAATATAACCCGTTTTTCTTATCTTTCAGGTTACATGGCTGTGGCTGCAGTTTATAGGGCCAAAATTAGGTGACAGATTCCCTTTATTGTAAAACTTCTGTACGTGCCTGCCGGCCTCAAAAGATCAGGACCCAAAAAGGGGAAAGAGGAGCCACGCCAATGTATCTATAAAGTACAAAAAAGCTAAAGCAAAACCAAAGAAATGAAACTAGGCAGAATTATAGGATCTTACATCTCTCGGTCACACACTGAAGGCTTCATCTAAAAGCAGGATGCTTCCTAATTTAGTGCAGCCCGCAGCACAAATTTCAGGCTGTCCGTGTTGCGGGTTATCATTAAAGATCGCTAATAGAGTCATTTTGAAAAACGATTACACTGCACTGTAATCATCTTCTTGTGAAAGTGAAGAACATTTTAAGTTTTAATCACGGGTGTTGTATTATAATTCTTTTCTCCCACTGAAGCCTTTCCTGTGACTAGTCAGCCAGTCCAAGCTGTAATGATGAGAAGTAACCGTAGGCACTACTATTGTGGGTGGTGCGCAAGTAGGTGCCCAAACCATATAATCTTGTAAAGTAACTTGGCACACACGTGATCAGATGCTATTGTGATTTAATAAAGAGAGTACATACACAAACGTTTCGGTCATAGACCTTCTTCAATGTACCTCTCTCAGAGATAATGTCTGGTAGAATAATTTTTAAGGAGAATTGACCCCTTGTAGTATCTGGTACTGGTGATTTATGGGCTATACCGTTAGTCAGGCACTAGGGGGTTCCTGTCCCGGACGCGGTGTCCACCGCTTGACACCGAGGACAAGCGGTGGACACCGCGTCCGGGACAGGAACCCCCTAGTGCCTGACTAACGGTATAGCCCATAAATCACCAGTACCAGATACTACAAGGGGTCAATTCTCCTTAAAAATTATTCTACCAGACATTATCTCTGAGAGAGGTACATTGAAGAAGGTCTATGACCGAAACGTTTGTGTATGTACTCTCTTTATTAAATCACAATAGCATCTGATCACGTGTGTGCCAAGTTACTTTACAAGCTGTAATGATGTGAATGCATAAATCTTCCAATCTGCCTCTCAGCTTCTTGTGCATGTGTAGTGCCCAGATGGAGCTGAGGGTAGTACATTTTCCAGAAAACAGAAATCCATAGAGCATGTGGGGGAAGTGGAAGGTGGAATACAAAGAGCATGCACTGGGTTTCAGCCGCCATTCCAGTGCTGTCAGAATTGGCATGTCAGTCACACCACAGTGGGCGTGACTAGATTCCCGAATACATTACTATTCACAGGAAAGGTCCTGCCCAGATGACTACTTGGGATAAATATAATATGGCATAGGTATGATCAAAATCCTATTTTCTACACTTTCTTATTGACAGGTTTGCATTAAAATGGCACATTAGAGCATGCTGCATTTGGAAAAAATCGTTATGGACCTAAATAATACAAATTCCATCATCGCGAAAATGAATAAGAACACCTTTTTTATGCACATATACTTTTTAGGGTGTATGAGCGGTCTGTACATGGGCATAAGGCATGCATGTACAAAAATCTTTAATGTACGCATAAAGGCAAATAAAAAAGTAGTGTCAGTCATGTGTGTGGATTTAATATATGTTCAATAATGTACAGTTACATAAGCAAGAAATCAATAACTCATATGTATTATTGCAGCGTGTAAAGGCATCCTTATCTTATGATCAACCTTTTTAGCGTGTTTTACAAATTCAACAATTGCCCACTGATTTTGCAGTTCCTTTTATATGCTCTGAAAAAAATAAACATGTTTGGAAACCTTTTTCATTCAGGGTAAAAAGAGGGACCAGAAGGAAGAGGAAGAGTCACGGGGAATTCTGCAGAGACCACTTGAGCAATTGGACCTGTATCAACGCTTTCTAGCAGACATGATGCAAGAGTGTGACCAAGATGCTGAACAAGAACGACAGTCCCTACATGCTGCTCGAGAACTCGTAGGTTCCCTGGTGCTCCATGGGAAAAATCTACTAGCTGCCGAAGCCATTCGTGGATTTGAGGTAACCCCCTAGGACATCTGTCTCATTCTTCTGTTGAACACAAGGTTGTACGTATTTTTCACAGGAGCCCTACTGGAAAAGGCATCTCTCCCTAATGGTCAAGACCAAGACTTCTTCAGAAACAACATATTGGGGCTAAATTTACTTTACACGTTACATGTATATTTCCAAGGAAAATATTTTTGGGAGCTATAAGTAATCAAAATCAGTAATTCTGCTAAATCTTCCAGGCTTATGTATCAAGAAGAACATATTTCCTTCTAATTAGAACTTCTCTAGAGGTGTATGGAAGTGAAGGAGTCAATACCACTAATTTTAACAGTAATTGTGCAGGTCCAGATAGCTTTCTCATTTGCCATGCACTAATCACATATGATTGTTGGGCAGGAGGAGTGAGAACTGTGCCGCTACATAATTCCCTCAGTGATCGAGTAGGATACTGTATCAACATATTCCTCAATCATAAGTAGCTGCTTACAGACTATAAGATTATGGCAAAAAATGTTTTTGCTAAAAAGTGCATCTTATAGTCCAGAAAAAAATGTTTTATTAAAATGTACCTATTACTTCAAATAACTTTGTAGAACAGGCTGACATGTGTACATATATGAAGAATAACAGTGTTTCTGGCCATTATGTGACTTTTGTCCTGCATTTTAACCAGTTTTCCCCTATGCATCCTGTTATGACCCCAATGGCAGGGGGTCTCAGAAATAGTTACCAAGTCTGCAAACACAAAAACCAGCTCATAGGGCAGTGGTAACTGGGCTGACCATATATCTAATCCTAGCACCACAAATAACAGCAGCCGGGGAACGTGCCTACGTTGATTCTAGACGTCTCGCGCCAGCCGGAGAACTAACTAACCCTAGAAGGGAAAAGAAAGACCTTTCTTGCCTCCAGAGAAAAAGACCCCAAAAGTTGGATACAAGCCCCCAACAAATAATAACGGTGAGGTAAGAGGAAAAGACAAACGTAAGAATGAGCTAGGTATTTAGCAAAGAGAGGCCCACTAGCTAATAGCAGAATATAGTAAGATAACTTATATGGTCAGCAAAAACCCTATCAAAAATATCCACGCTGGAAATTCAAGAACCCCCGAACCGTCTAACGGCCCGGGGGGAGAACACCAGCCCCCTAGAGCTTCCAGCAAGGTCAGGAATCACATTGTAGTACAAGCTGGACAAAAATGAGAGCAAGCAAATAACTGAAAAAACAAAGAAACAAGACTTAGCTTAATTTGCACGAACCAGGACCAGCAGATAGGAGCAAACAAAAAGGATCTGATTACAACGATGCCAGGCACTGGACTAAGGATCCATGAGGTTTATATAGCAACACCCCTGGACTAACGACCCAGGTGGGTGCAAACTGAGGGAAGAAAATCCCAGAGTCATATCACTAGTAACCACCAGAGGGAGCCAAAAAGTCTAATGCACAACAGTACCCCCCCCCCTTAAGGAGGGGTCACCGAACCCTCACTACGACCACCAGGGCGATCAGTGTTGTGAAATTGGATTTTGGGCTCCCCCGGTGGCCACTGGTGGAATTGAACTGGTGTGCATCATCCTCTCTGTTCACCTGTTTCCATCAGGATGTGGGAGTCGCTATTTAGCCTTGCTCCTCTGTCACTTCCATGCCGGTCAACATTGTAATCAGAAGCCTTTCTGTGCATGTTCCTGCTGCTAGACAACTCCCAGCTAAGTTGGACTTTAGTCCTTGTTTGTTTTTGCATTTAGTTCCAGTTCACAGCTGTAGTTTCGTTTCTGTGTCTGGAAAGCTCTTGTGATCTGAAATTGCCACTCTGATGTTATGAGTTAATACTAGAGTCTTAAAGTAATTTCAGGATGGTGTTTTGATAGGGTTTTCAGCTGACCATGAAAGTGCCCTTTCTGTCTTCCTGCTATCTAGTAAGCGGACCTCAATTTTGCTAAACCTATTTTCATACTACGTTTGTCATTTCATCTAAAATCACCGCCAATATTTGTGGGGGCCTCTGTCTGCCTTTCGGGGAAATTTCTCTAGAGGTGAGCCAGGACTATATTTTCCTCTGCCAGGATTAGTTAGTCCTCCGGCCGGCGCTGGGCGTCTAGGGATAAAACGCAGGCTACGCTACCCGGCTACTGTTAGTTGTGCGACAGGTTTAGTTCATGGTCAGTTTAGTTTCCATCCTTCCAAGAGCTAGTTCTTATGTTTGCTGGGCTATGTTCTCTTGCCATTGAGAACCATAACAGTTTGACCGGCCCAAAAAAGGGTTAAATTAATTGACAGAGAAAGGAGAGAAAAGAGAAGTCTGCTGAAGATTTTTTTTTTTTTTTTTTCCTTCAGTTCTGAGTGTGCTTGTAATTGAATCTCTTGCAAGTCTGCCTATATTGCAGCCTTTCTCTCTCTCTCCTTCTAATCCTGGAATGGCTCTGTGTTCACCTGTTTAAAATGGATATTCAGAGTTTAGCTGCAGGTTTGAATAATCTCACCACGAAAGTTCAAAATTTACAAGATTTTGTTGTTCATGTTCCTATATCTGAACCTAGAATTCCTTTGCCTGAATTTTTCTCGGGGAATAGATCTTGCTTTCAAAATTTCAAAAATAATTGCAAGTTGTTTTTGTCCCTGAAATCTCGCTCTGCTGGAGATCCTGCTCAGCAGGTCAGGATTGTGATTTCCTTGCTCCGGGGCGACCCTCAGGATTGGGCTTTTGCATTGGCTCCAGGGGATCCTGCATTGCTCAATGTGGATGCGTTTTTTCTGGCCTTGGGGTTGCTTTATGAGGAACCTCAGTTAGAACTTCAGGCGGAAAAGGCCTTGATGTCCCTATCTCAGGGACAAGACGAAGCTGAAATATACTGCCAGAAATTCCGTAAATGGGCTGTGCTTACTCAGTGGAATGAGTGCGCCCTGGCGGCGAATTTCAGAGAGGGTCTCTCTGATGCCATTAAGGATGTTATGGTGGGGTTCCCTGTGCCTGCGGGTCTGAATGAGTCCATGACAATGGCTATCCAGATCGATAGGCGTCTGCGGGAGCGCAAACCTGTGCACCATTTGGCGGTGTCTACTGAGAAGACGCCAGAGAATATGCAATGTGATAGAATTCTGTCCAGAAGTGAACGGCAGAATTTTAGACGAAAAAATGGGTTGTGCTTCTATTGCGGTGATTCAACTCATGTTATATCAGCATGCTCTAAGCGTACTAAGAAGCTTGATAAGTCTGTTTCAATTGGCATTTTACAGTCTAAGTTTATTCTATCTGTGACCCTGATTTGTTCTTTATCATCTATTACCGCGGATGCCTATGTCGACTCTGGCGCCGCTTTGAGTCTTATGGATTGGTCCTTTGCCAAACGCTGTGGGTATGATTTGGAGCCTCTTGAAACTCCTATACCCCTGAAGGGGATTGACTCCACCCCATTGGCTAGCAATAAACCACAATACTGGACACAAGTAACTATGCGGATTAATCCGGATCACCAGGAGATTATTCGCTTTCTTGTGCTGTATAACCTACATGATGTGTTGGTGCTTGGATTGCCATGGCTGCAATCTCATAACCCAGTCCTTGACTGGAAAGCTATGTCTGTGTTAAGCTGGGGATGTAAGGGGACGCATGGGGACGTACCTGTGGTTTCCATTTCATCATCTATTCCCTCTGAGATTCCTGAATTCTTGACTGAATATCGTGACGTTTTTGAAGAACCTAAGCTTGGTTCATTACCTCCGCACCGGGAGTGCGATTGTGCCATAGATTTGATTCCGGGTAGTAAATACCCTAAGGGTCGTTTATTTAATCTGTCTGTGCCTGAACATGCTGCTATGCGAGAATATATAAAGGAGTCCTTGGAAAAGGGACATATTCGTCCTTCGTCATCTCCCTTAGGAGCCGGTTTTTTCTTTGTGGCTAAGAAAGATGGCTCTTTGAGGCCGTGCATTGATTATCGGCTTTTGAATAAAATCACGGTTAAATATCAATATCCGTTGCCACTGCTGACTGATTTGTTTGCTCGCATAAAGGGGGCCAAGTGGTTCTCTAAGATAGATCTCCGTGGGGCGTATAATTTGGTGCGAATTAAGCAGGGGGATGAGTGGAAAACCGCATTTAATACGCCCGAGGGCCACTTTGAGTATTTGGTGATGCCTTTTGGTCTTTCAAATGCCCCTTCAGTCTTTCAGTCCTTTATGCATGACATTTTCCGTGATTATTTGGATAAATTTATGATTGTGTATCTGGATGATATTTTGATTTTTTCGGATGACTGGGACTCTCATGTCCAGCAGGTCAGGAGGGTTTTTCAGGTTTTGCGGTCTAATTCCTTGTGTGTGAAGGGTTCTAAGTGCGTTTTTGGGGTTCAGAAGATTTCCTTTTTGGGATATATTTTTTCCCCCTCTTCCATCGAGATGGATCCTGTCAAGGTTCAGGCTATTTGTGATTGGACGCAACCCTCTTCTCTTAAGAGTCTTCAGAAATTTTTGGGCTTTGCTAACTTTTATCGTCGATTTATTGCTGGTTTTTCTGATGTTGTTAAACCATTGACTGATTTGACTAAGAAGGGTGCTGATGTTGCTGATTGGTCCCCTGCTGCTGTGGAGGCCTTTCGGGAGCTTAAGCGCCGCTTTTCTTCCGCCCCTGTGTTGCGTCAGCCTGATGTTGCTCTTCCTTTTCAGGTTGAGGTCGACGCTTCTGAAATCGGAGCTGGGGCGGTTTTGTCGCAGAGAAGTTCCGATTGCTCCGTGATGAGACCTTGTGCTTTTTTCTCGCGTAAATTTTCGCCCGCCGAGCGGAATTATGATGTTGGGAATCGGGAGCTTTTGGCCATGAAGTGGGCTTTTGAGGAGTGGCGTCATTGGCTTGAGGGGGCTAGACATCAGGTGGTGGTATTGACTGACCACAAAAATCTAATTTATCTTGAGTCCGCCAGACGCCTGAATCCTAGACAGGCGCGCTGGTCGTTGTTTTTCTCTCGGTTTGATTTTGTGGTGTCCTACCTGCCGGGTTCTAAGAATGTTAAGGCGGATGCCCTTTCTAGGAGTTTTGAGCCTGACTCCCCTGGTAATTCTGAACCTACAGGTATCCTTAAGGATGGAGTGATATTGTCTGCCGTTTCTCCAGACCTGCGGCGGGCCTTGCAGGAGTTTCAGGCGGATAGACCTGATCGTTGCCCACCTGGTAGACTGTTTGTTCCTGATGATTGGACCAGTAAAGTCATTTCTGAGGTTCATTCTTCTGCGTTGGCAGGTCATCCTGGAATCTTTGGTACCAGGGATTTGGTGGCAAGGTCCTTCTGGTGGCCTTCCCTGTCTCGAGATGTGCGAGGCTTTGTGCAGTCTTGTGACGTTTGTGCTCGGGCCAAGCCTTGTTGTTCTCGGGCTAGTGGATTGTTGTTGCCCTTGCCTATCCCGAAGAGGCCCTGGACGCACATCTCGATGGATTTTATTTCGGATCTTCCTGTTTCTCAAAAGATGTCTGTCATCTGGGTGGTGTGTGATCGTTTCTCTAAGATGGTCCATTTGGTTCCCCTGCCTAAGTTGCCTTCTTCTTCCGAGTTGGTTCCTCTGTTTTTTCAAAATGTGGTCCGTTTGCATGGTATTCCGGAGAATAGCGTTTCTGACAGAGGTACCCAATTCGTGTCTAGATTTTGGCGAGCATTCTGTGCTAGGATGGGCATAGATTTGTATTTCTCGTCTGCTTTCCATCCTCAGACTAATGGCCAGACCGAGCGGACGAATCAGACCTTGGAGACATATTTGAGGTGTTTTGTGTCTGCAGATCAGGATGATTGGGTTGCTTTTTTGCCTTTAGCGGAGTTTGCCCTCAATAATCGGGCCAGCTCTGCCACCTTGGTGTCTCCCTTTTTCTGTAATTCGGGGTTTCATCCTCGATTTTCTTCTGGTCAGGTGGAATCTTCGGATTGTCCTGGAGTGGATGCTGTGGTGGAGAGGTTGCATCAGATTTGGGGGCAGGTAGTGGACAATTTGAAGTTGTCCCAGGAGAAGACTCAGCTTTTTGCCAACCGCCGGCGTCGGGTTGGTCCTCGGCTTTGTGTTGGGGACTTGGTGTGGTTGTCTTCTCGTTTTGTCCCTATGAGGGTTTCTTCTCCCAAGTTTAAGCCTCGGTTCATCGGCCCGTACAAGATATTGGAGATTCTTAACCCTGTGTCCTTCCGTTTGGACCTCCCTGCATCTTTTTCTATTCATAATGTTTTTCATCGGTCATTATTGCGCAGGTATGAGGTACCGGTTGTGCCTTCCGTTGAGCCTCCTGCTCCGGTGTTGGTTGAGGGCGAGTTGGAGTACGTTGTGGAGAAAATCTTGGACTCCCGTGTTTCCAGACGGAAACTCCAGTATCTGGTCAAATGGAAGGGATACGGTCAGGAGGATAATTCTTGGGTGACTGCCTCTGATGTTCATGCCTCCGATTTGGTCCGTGCCTTTCATAGGGCTCATCCTGATCGCCCTGGTGGTTCTGGTGAGGGTTCGGTGCCCCCTCCTTGAGGGGGGGGTACTGTTGTGAAATTGGATTTTGGGCTCCCCCGGTGGCCACTGGTGGAATTGAACTGGTGTGCATCATCCTCTCTGTTCACCTGTTTCCATCAGGATGTGGGAGTCGCTATTTAGCCTTGCTCCTCTGTCACTTCCATGCCGGTCAACATTGTAATCAGAAGCCTTTCTGTGCATGTTCCTGCTGCTAGACAACTCCCAGCTAAGTTGGACTTTAGTCCTTGTTTGTTTTTGCATTTAGTTCCAGTTCACAGCTGTAGTTTCGATTCTGTGTCTGGAAAGCTCTTGTGATCTGAAATTGCCACTCTGATGTTATGAGTTAATACTAGAGTCTTAAAGTAATTTCAGGATGGTGTTTTGATAGGGTTTTCAGCTGACCATGAAAGTGCCCTTTCTGTCTTCCTGCTATCTAGTAAGCGGACCTCAATTTTGCTAAACCTATTTTCATACTACGTTTGTCATTTCATCTAAAATCACCGCCAATATTTGTGGGGGCCTCTGTCTGCCTTTCGGGGAAATTTCTCTAGAGGTGAGCCAGGACTATATTTTCCTCTGCCAGGATTAGTTAGTCCTCCGGCCGGCGCTGGGCGTCTAGGGATAAAACGCAGGCTACGCTACCCGGCTACTGTTAGTTGTGCGACAGGTTTAGTTCATGGTCAGTTTAGTTTCCATCCTTCCAAGAGCTAGTTCTTATGTTTGCTGGGCTATGTTCTCTTGCCATTGAGAACCATAACAGATCAGGATGAGCAGCGTGAAAGGTACGAACTAAATCGGCCGCATGCACATCAGAGGCAACCACCCAGGAATTATCCTCCTGACCATAGCCCTTCCACTTGACCAGATACTGAAGCCTCCGTCTGGAGAGACGAGAATCCAAGATCTTCTCCACCACGTACTCCAACTCGCCCTCAACCAACACCGGAGCAGGAGGCTCAACAGAAGGAACCACCGGCACAACGTAGCGCCGCAACAAGGACCTATGGAACACGTTGTGAATGGCAAACTACACCGGAAGATCCAAGCGAAAGGAAACTGGATTAAGGATTTCCAATATCTTGTAAGGACCGATGAAGCGAGGCTTAAATTTAGGAGAGGAGACCTTCATAGGAACAAATCGAGAAGACAGCCATACCAAATCCCCAACACGAAGTCGGGGACCCACACCGCGGCGGCGGTTGGCAAAACGCTGAGCCTTCTCCTGTGACAACTTCAAGTTGTCCACCACATGATTCCAGATCTGCTGCAACCTATCCACCACAGAATCCACCCCAGGACAGTCAGAAGGCTCCACATGTCCCGAGGAAAAACGAGGATGGAAACCAGAGTTGCAGAAAAATGGCGAAACCAAAGTAGCGGAACTAGCCCGATTATTAAGGGCAAACTCAGCCAACGGCAAGAAGGTCACCCAATCATCCTGATCTGCCGAAACAAAACACCTCAAATAAGCCTCCAGAGTCTGATTAGTTCGCTCCGTTTGTCCATTAGTCTGAGGATGAAAGGCAGACGAGAACGACAAATCAATGCCCATCCTAGCACAAAAGGATCGCCAGAACCTGGAAACAAACTGGGATCCTCTGTCAGACACAATATTCTCAGGAATGCCGTGTAAACGAACCACATTCTGAAAGAACACAGGAACCAGATCGGAAGAGGAAGGCAGTTTAGGCAAAGGCACCAAATGGACCATTTTAGAAAAGCGATCACATACCACCCAGATGACAAGACATGCCCTGAGACACCGGGAGATCAGAAATGAAATCCATGGAAATGTGTGTCCAAGGCCTCTTCGGGACAGGCAAGGGCAAGAGCAACCCGCTGGCACGAGAACAGCAAGGCTTAGCTCGAGCACAAGTCCCACAGGACTGCACAAATGACCGCACATCCCGTGACAAGGAAGGCCACCAAAAGGACCTAGCCACCAGATCTCTGGTGCCAAAAATTCCCGGATGACCTGCCAACACCGAGGAATGAACCTCGGAAATGACTCTGCTGGTCCACTTATCAGGAACAAACAGTCTGTCAGGTGGACAAGAGTCAGGTCTACCAGCCTGAAATCTCTGCAACACGCGTCGCAAATCAGGAGAAATGGCTGACAAGATAACTCCCTCTTTAAGAATACCAACAGGTTCTGCGACTCCAGGAGAGTCAGGCACAAAGCTCCTTGAAAGAGCATCAGCCTTCACATTCTTTGAACCTGGTAAATATGAGACCACAAAGTCAAAACGGGAGAAAAATAATGACCAGCGGGCCTGTCTAGGATTCAGGCGTTTAGCAGACTCGAGATACATCAAATTTTTGTGATCAGTCAAGACCACTACACGATGCTTAGCACCTTCGAGTGAATGACGCCACTCCTCAAATGCCCACTTTATGGCCAGCAACTCCCGATTGCCAACATCATAATTCCGCTCAGCAGGCGAAAACTTCCTAGAGAAGAAAGCACATGGTCTCATTACCGAGCAACCAGGGCCTCTCTGAGACAACACGGCCCCTGCCCCAATCTCCGAAGCATCCACTTCGACCTGAAAGGGAAGTGAGACATCAGGCTGGCACAAAACAGGCGCTGAAGTAAACCGGCGCTTCAACTCTTGGAACGCCTCCACGGCTGCAGGAGCCCAGTTAGCAACATCAGAACCTTTCTTGGTCATATCCGTCAAAGGTTTAACAACGCTAGAAAAATTAGCGATAAAACGACGGTAGAAGTTAGCAAAACCCAAGAACTTCTGAAGACTCTTAACTGACGTGGGTTGAGTCCAATCATGAATAGCTCGGACCTTGACTGGGTCCATCTCCACAGCAGAAGGGGAAAAAATAAACCCCAAAAAGGGAACCTTCTGTACTCCAAAGAGACACTTTGAGCCCTTAACAAACAACGCGTTCTCACGCAAAACCTGAAACACCATCCTGACCTGCTCCACATGTGAGTCCCAATCTTCAGAGAAAACCAGAATATCATCCAGATAAACAATCATAAATTTATCCAGATACTTCCGGAAAATGTCATGCATAAAGGACTGAAACACTGAGGGAGCATTAGAGAGCCCAAAAGGCATCACCAAGTACTCAAAATGACCTTCGGGCGTATTAAATGCAGTCTTCCATTCATCTCCTTGCTTAATGCGCACAAGATTGTACGCACCGCGTAGATCCATCTTGGTGAACCACTTGGCACCTTTAATCCGGGCGAACAAGTCCGACAACAGAGGCAAAGGATACTGAAATTTAACAGTGATTTTATTCAGAAGACGATAGTCAATACAAGGTCTCAAAGATCCGTCCTTCTTGGCCACAAAAAAGAATCCCGCACCAAGAGGGGAAGAGGATGGACGGATATGCCCCTTCTCCAGGGACTCCTTGATATACGAACGCATTGCGGCATGCTCAGGTACAGACAGATTAAATAATCTACCCTTAGGAAATTTACTACCTGGAATCAAATCTATGGCGCAGTCACAGTCCCTATGAGGAGGCAGAGCACTGGATCTGGACTCGCTGAATACATCCTGATAATCAGACAAATACTCAGGAACTTCCGAAGGAGTAGAGGAAGCAATAGACACCGGCGGGGAATCAGCATGAATTCCCTGACAACCCCAACTTGACACAGACATTGCCTTCCAATCCAAGACTGGATTGTGGGTCTGTAACCATGGCAGACCCAAAACGACCAAATCATGCATTTTATGCAGAACAAGAAAACGAATCACCTCCCGATGTTCAGGAGTCATGCACATGGTTACCTGCGTCCAAAACTGCGGTTTATTTTCCGCCAATGGCGTAGCATCAATACCTCTAAGAGGAATAGGATTTACTAACGGTTCAAGAACAAAACCACAGCGCTTGGCAAATGACAGATCCATAAGACTCAGGGCAGCACCTGAATCCACAAACGCCATAACAGGGTAAGAAGACAATGAGCAAATTAAAGTCACAGACAAAATAAATTTAGGTTGCAAATTACCAATGGCGACAGGACTAACAACCCTTGTTAGGCGTTTAGAGCATGCTGATATAACATGTGTAGAATCACCACAGTAAAAACACAACCCATTCTGACGTCTATGATTCTTCCGCTTATTTCTAGTCTGAATTCTATCACATTGCATTAAATCAGGTGTTTGTTCAGACAACACCACCAGAGGATTAGCGGTTTTGCGCTCCCGCAAACGCCGGTCAATTTGAATAGCCAGCGCCATGGAATCATTCAGACTTGTAGGAATGGGGAAACCCACCATCACATTCTTAATGGCTTCAGAAAGGCCATTTCTGAAATTTGCGGCCAGAGCACACTCATTCCACTGAGTAAGCACGGACCATTTCCGAAATTTTTGGCAATACACTTCAGCTTCATCCTGGCCCTGAGAAATAGCCAGCAAGGCTTTTTCTGCCTGAACTTCAAGATTGGGTTCCTCATAAAGCAATCCGAGCGCCAGAAAAAATGCATCAATATTTGCCAATGCCGGATCTCCTGGCGCTAGCGAGAAAGCCCAATCCTGAGGGTCGCCCCGTAAAAAAGAGATAACAATTTTAACTTGCTGAGCTGAATCTCCAGATGAACGGGGTCTCAGAGAAAGAAACAATTTACAATTATTCCTGAAATTCCTAAACCTAAATCTGTCTCCAGAGAACAGTTCAGGAATAGGTATTTTAGGTTCAGACATAGGACTACTGGTAACAAAATCTTGTATGCCCTGCACACGAGCAGCAAGCTGGTCTACACTTGTAATCAAGGTCTGGACATTCATGTCTGCAGCAAGCACAAGCCACTCAAAGGTAAAGGGGAGGAAGAGAGGAAAAAAAAAAAAAAAAAACTCAGAATTTCCTTTCTTATAATCCCACTTCTGCAATGCATAAAACATTCAATGTTGGCCTGGCATACTGTTATTACCCCAATGGCAGGGGGGTCTCAGAAATAGTTACCAAGTCTGCAAACACAAAAACCAGCTCATAGGGCAGTGGTAACTGGGCTGACCATATATCTAATCCTAGCACCACAAATAACAGCAGCCGGGGAACGTGCCTACGTTGATTCTAGACGTCTCGCGCCAGCCGGAGAACTAACTAACCCTAGAAGGGAAAAGAAAGACCTTTCTTGCCTCCAGAGAAAAAGACCCCAAAAGTTGGATACAAGCCCCCAACAAATAATAACGGTGAGGTAAGAGGAAAAGACAAACGTAAGAATGAGCTAGGTATTTAGCAAAGAGAGGCCCACTAGCTAATAGCAGAATATAGTAAGATAACTTATATGGTCAGCAAAAACCCTATCAAAAATATCCACGCTGGAAATTCAAGAACCCCCGAACCGTCTAACGGCCCGGGGGGAGAACACCAGCCCCCTAGAGCTTCCAGCAAGGTCAGGAATCACATTTAGTACAAGCTGGACAAAAATGAGAGCAAGCAAATAACTGAAAAAACAAAGAAACAAGACTTAGCTTAATTTGCACGAACCAGGACCAGCAGATAGGAGCAAACAAAAAGGATCTGATTACAACGATGCCAGGCACTGGACTAAGGATCCATGAGGTTTATATAGCAACACCCCTGGACTAACGACCCAGGTGGGTGCAAACTGAGGGAAGAAAATCCCAGAGTCATATCACTAGTAACCACCAGAGGGAGCCAAAAAGTCTAATTCACAACAGCATCCTGTATCATGAGTTTTCAGTTGTCTCTGAGCAAGTGCGTGGAGACTTCCTGCTATGATGTCATCATTACACTTAACTTACAGAAATCAGAATTCCTGCACTTTTTTATTTTGTAACAAAACAAGGCATCATTTTAGCGGAGCGATCAAAGCACTAGATAGCGCTAAAAAGACCCGCAACCAAGAAGGCAGACTAGCTCCTATATAAACCATTGAAGAAAAGGAGTACCAACGGAGCAAAAAGATGGTGCAAAATTTAAGTATTTATTAATTTACAAGCATATAGTGCATAAATATATATACTGAACGATTACAAAAAGGATGGTTAAAATAGAGTGAGTCTCTGCCAGTGAAAGACGCTGCCAAAATTCAGTCTCCCATACATAAGATAGCACTAGGGAAGCAGTCAAATATATTTGCCAGATCACCGCTGTGGGTAACTAATATACCCCCCTCAGTAACAAATGACAGTAACAGGGCAATGCTTACCACTAAAAATATATGGAGGCAGGGTCCACTGAGCAGGATTCAGTCCGTGGGAGTCCCCGACGTGCGTTTCGCTCACGCAGATATTAAGCTCTTTCAAGGGGAGGTGCCCCAGAGCCGATCAGGGCCCTTCAAATAGCGCGGACTCAGGCCCATGTGACGGTGTCACATGGGACGCCCAAACCAATGGCAGCCATAAATGCGGCACCCCGTCCCACGTCAGAGACGGCGTCAGGCGTCGCCCAGACGCTGCTGGGAAAAACCCAACAGCGCCTGCGCGAGACACAAAAGACGCCGCTCGGACCATGAGCATGGGAACCCGCAAGCAGCGCATGCGCGCTATAGCAGATTCAGCCATGGTGAGTAGTCAGAAAGAATATGCGCTGATATAGATCACAGTACATGATGCCCATAAGTGGAATCCCAAATAAACGTACTATATTATACATATATACATTATACAAGCTGCAACACATGCTGAAATAAATACATAAGTATCATTATAATATACATATAAATAACGCTTAGATTGGAGACGACAGCGCATGTAGATGTTGCAGCGTGTAACGCAATCCACACACATGGGGGCCCTGAAGGCCGAAGCAGAGCAGGTGAACAGTATAAAAACTAAAAGATAACAAACAAGAAGATAAAGTGAATTAAAAACGGAAAGAGTCCAAAACTAAGACCCACATATATGGGGACCCGGGTAAGGTCACTGGCCAGGGGTTTAACAGAAAATAATATCTAACAGAGTATATGGAAAGGGATAATCCTAAGGCTGAAAGAATTATATTATATGGATTTAGGCCAAGAAAGAGGAGAAGCTGAGGGATTCATTGAGTCCACTTGGGGTCAGGGTGTTGAGGCGGACAATCCAGGCCGCCTCTCGTTGTGCCAATACTTTCTTGTAGTTACCACCTCTGACCCCAAGATGGACACATTCTATCCCTCTGACCTGAAGAGTCCCCGTGTCACAATTATGAAATTGTTTGAAGTGGCGGGGGAGTGTCTTCAGGTCAGAGTCATCAAGGGCGGTACGTGCAGCACTTATATCTCTGACATGTTCCCGGACACGTATGCGAAGCTCTCTGGATGTGAGTCCCACATATATCAGAGAGCATCCGCACGTGGTGTAATATATGACATTAGACGTGCCACATGTAATAGTGTTGTCTAATGTCATATATCTTGGATCCGTCGGATGATTTAAAAGACGAGATCCGTATCATATGGGTACATGCCAGACAGTGGCCACACTTAAAGGAACCCAAAAGTGGGCCCCTAGTACCGAATGGATTAGAGGCGGGAGGGACGTAATGGCTCCGAACCAGGAGGTTGCCTAGGTTGGGAGATCTTCTGGCGGTCATTGATGGAAACTCCCCCAATACAGAGGCTAATGCAGGTTCTGTCAGCAGGACAGGCCAGTGCTTGTTTAGAATTTGCCGCACTTTTGGCCACTCGTGGTTATATGTGGTAATAAACCGGACTTTGTCTACCTCCGTGTCCCCCGTTTGTCATTCTTTGGGTACAAAAGGTCCCTCCGTGGTGTCTTTCTTGCTCTTTCGAACCCCCGCTTAATGGTCCTACGGCTGTACCCACGTGCCTCAAAACGTTTCCCCAAATCCTCCGCCTGTGCGAGGAATCTATTATCAGTGGAGCATATCCGCCTCATCCTCAAGAATTGTCCGACCGGGACGGCCCCAATTGTGCTATGATTATGAGCTGAGCCGGCATGCAGAAGAGCATTGACTGATGTTGACTTTCTGAAAACGTCCGTCTGAATTCGACGGGTGCAATCGATCTCAAAAGTAACATCTAGAAAATCAATATGTTGGTAATCAGATTGATATGTCAGTTTTATATTAAGCTCATTATTATTCAGCCGGCCCATAAACTCCTCGAGCTGCTGCGCCGTTCCCCCCCACAAGAACAGAATATCATCGATATAGCGCATCCAGCACAGCACATGGTCTGTCATGGTTCTCAATGGCAAGAGAACATAATAAAGCATACAAAAGTACTAGCTCTTGGAAGATGGGAACTCGAGCTGACCATGAGCTAAACCTACCGCACAACTAACAGTGGCCGGGTAGCGTGCCAACGTTTTATCCCATGACGCCCAGCGCCAGCCGGAGAACTGACTGACCCTAGCAGAGGAAAATACAGACCTGGCTTACCTCTAGAGAAATTTTCCCCAAAAGGCAGACAGTAGCCCCCACATATATTGGCGGTGATTTTAGAGGAAATTGACATACGAAGTATGAAGATAGGTTTAGCAAATTGAGGTCCGCTTACTAGATAGTAGGAAGACAGAAAAGGGAACTTCACGGTCAGCTGAAAACCCTTTCAAAATACCATCCTGAAATTACTTTAAGACTCTAATATCAACTCATGACACCAGAGTGGCAATTTCAGCTCACAAGAGCTTCCAGCCTCAGAAATATTCAATCACAGAGAACTGGAACAAAAATGCAAAACAAACTTAGGACAACAAGTCCAACTTAGCTGATAGTTGTCTAGGAGCAGGAACATGCAACAGAAAGGCTTCTGGTAACATTGTTGGCCGGCATAGAAATGACTGAGGAGCAAGGCTAAATAGAAAACTCCCACATCCAGATGGAAAACAGGTGAACAGAGGAGATGAAGCACACAAGTGCAGTACCACCAGAAACCACCGGGGGAGCCCAGAAACCAAATTCACAACAGTGGTCCGCGGACTGCGCGCCCCTGTCGCCAAAAATCGATCTCTCCCATGCTCCCAGAAAGAGATTGGCGTACGAGGGCGCACAGGCCACGCCCATGGCTGTGCCGCGCCGCTGCAGATAAAAATTGTCTTTGAAGACAAAAAAATTGTGGGCGAGGACAAAGCGCAGCAGCTCGAGGATTAAATCGCACATGGGGCCGCCCAGGTCAGAGGCTCCCAGGAAGAGGCGGACCGCTGCCAAACCGTGCTCATGGTCTATACAGGTGTATAATGTTTGGACAACAGCGGTAACCAGCAAGACACCAGGGTCGACAAGGACGCCGTCAATACGTGAAAGGACGTCCGTTGTGTCTCTAATATATGACGGCAAAACCTCCACAAGTGGCTTCAAGTAGTAATCTATAAATTTACACACTGGATCACATAAGCCGTCAATACCTGACACAATCGGACGTCCCGGTGGGTTGACGGCGTCCTTGTGGACCTTTGATAAAAGATAGAAAGTAGGTGTCCTGGGTGATCTGACCGTGAGTCCCTCTAGTACTTTCTTGTCAATAATCCCTTCCTCCAAAGCCCTCCCAAGAATGGTCTGTAACCGAGAGGAGAAAGAGGCCATCGGATTATAAGTTAATTTAGTGTAGGTTGAGGCATCCCTCAATTGTCGGAATGCCTCTTTTTCATATTTGTCGCATGGCCAGACAACGATGTTCCCCCCTTGTCTGCGGGCTTAAATACGACATCTTTGTAAGATTTTAACTCGTTAATAGCCAGTCTCTGCTTATGTGTCAGGTTATCAAACCTACTGTTATGATCCCAATGGCAGAGGATCTCTGATATTCCGGCAAGATAGCAAAAATATAAATACTGCTCTAGGGAGGTGGAAACTGGACTAACCGCACACCCGATCCCGACACAAACAACCAAAAGTAGCCGGTGAACGTGCCCACGTTGGTTCCAGACGTCTCGAGCCAGCCGGAGAACCGACCACCCCCAGAGGGAAAAAATAAGACCTCGCTTGCCTCCAGAGAAATTGAACCCCAAAGATATAGAAAGCCCCCAACAAACAATAACGGCGAGGCAAGAGGAAAACACAAACGCAGAGATGAACTAGATTCAGCAAAGTGAGGCCCAATAGTCTAGATAGCAGAAAATAGATAGTGGACTATGCGGTTAGCAGAAAACCCTACAAAACATCCATGCTGAACATTCAAGAACCCCCACACCGACTGACGTTGTGGAGGGAGAATATCAGCCCCCTAGAGCTTCCAGCGAGTCAAAAATCAAATGTAAAGCAAGCTGGACAAAAACACTGAATAATGCAAACGATCCAAATTGTACAAAACAGACTTAGCTTTTCTTGCATGAGGCAGACTGAAAGGAATCCGGAGGAGACCAAATAGGTCTGGATACAACGATGCCAGGCAAGAGACTGAGTCCAGAGGAGACTCAAATAGGAAACACCCGCTGCTTAACGACACAGCTGGAGCTCAGGCCTGCAACAAGACATACCTAACACAATACCGTTAGTGACCACCAGAGGGAGCCCAGAAACAGTTCACAACAGTACCCCCCCCTTGAGGAGGGGTCACCGAACCCTCACCAAGACCCCCAGGGCAATCAGGATGAGCAGCGTGAAAGGCATGAACCAAATCAGCCACATGAACATCAGAGGCGACAACCCAGGAATTATCCTCCTGACCATAGCCTTTCCACTTAACTAAATACTGGAGTTTCCGTCTAGAGATACGAGAATCCAGAATCTTCTCCACCACGTACTCCAACTCGCCCTCAACCAAAACCGGGGCAGGAGGCTCAACAGCAGGAACCATAGGCACCACGTACCGCCACAACAAGGACCTATGGAACACATTATGAATAGCAAAAGACGCTGGAAGGTCCAAGCGAAAAGACACCGGGTTAAGGATTTCCAAAATCTTATAAGGACCGATAAAGCGAGGCTTGAACTTAGTAGAGGAGACTTTCAAAGGAACATGCCGAGAAGACAACCAAACCAAATCCCCAACACGAAGTCGGGGACCCACACCGCGGCGGCGGTTGGCAAACCGCTGGGCCTTGTCTTGTGACAATTTCAAATTGTCCACCACATGGTTCCAAATCCGCTGCAACCTATCCACCACAGAATCAACCCCAGGACAGTCAGAAGATTCAACCTGACCCGAGGAGAAACGAGGATGAAAACCAGAGTTGCAGAAAAAGGGTGAAACCAAGGTGGCAGAACTAGCCCGATTATTAAGGGCAAACTCGGCCAGTGGCAAAAAGGTAACCCAGTCATCCTGATCAGCAGAAACAAAACATCTCAAATAAGTCTCTAACGTCTGATTAGTTCGCTCGGTCTGGCCATTAGTCTGAGGATGAAAAGCCGACGAAAAAGACAAATCAATACCCATCTTAGCACAAAAGGATCGCCAGAATCTGGACACAAACTGGGATCCTCTGTCAGATACAATATTCTCAGGGATGCCATGCAAACGAACCACATTCTGAAAGAACAAAGGAACCAAATCAGAGGAGGAAGGCAACTTAGGCAAGGGCACCAAATGGACCATTTTAGAAAAACGATCGCACACCACCCAGATGACAGACATCTTCCGAGACACCGGAAGATCCGAAATGAAATCCATGGAAATGTGCGTCCAAGGCCTCTTTGGGATAGGCAAGGGCAAAAGCAACCCGCTGGCACGAGAACAGCAAGGCTTAGCCCGAGCACAAATCCCACAGGACTGCACAAAAGAACGCACATCCCGCGACAAGGAAGGCCACCAAAAGGACCTGGCCACCAAATCTCTGGTACCAAAAATCCCAGGATGTCCCGCCAACACCGAAGAATGAACCTCAGAAATAACTCTGTTGGTCCATCCATCAGGGACAAACAATCTCTCTGGTGGACAACGATCAGGCCTATCAGCCTGAAATTTTTGCAGCCCTCGTCGCAAATCTGGGGAAATGGCAGACAAAATTACTCCCTCTCTGAGAATACCAGCCGGCTCAGAGACTCCCGGAGAATCAGGCACAAAACTCCTAGAAAGTGCATCAGCCTTCACGTTCTTCGAACCAGGCAGGTACGAGACCACAAAGTCAAAACGGGAGAAAAACAACGACCAACGGGCCTGTCTAGGATTCAGGCGCTTGGCAGACTCGAGGTAAATCAGATTTTTATGATCAGTCAAGACCACCACACGATGTCTAGCTCCCTCGAGCCAATGTCGCCACTCCTCAAATGCCCACTTCATGGCCAACAACTCCCGATTACCAACATCGTAGTTCCGCTCAGCAGGCGAAAATTTCCTTGAAAAGAAGGCGCATGGCTTCATCACGGAGCCATCAGAACTTTTTTGCGACAAAACAGCCCCTGCACCAATTTCAGAAGCATCAACTTCAACCTGGAAGGGAAGAGAGACATCCGGCTGGCACAAGACTGGCGCTGAAGTAAACCGACGCTTCAGCTCCCGAAAGGCCTCCACGGCCGCAGGAGACCAATTCGCAACATCAGAACCCTTCTTGGTCATATCCGTCAAAGGTTTAACCACGCTGGAGAAATTAGCGATAAAACGACGGTAAAAATTAGCAAAGCCCAAGAACTTCTGCAGGCTCTTAACAGACGTGGGCTGAGTCCAGTCATGAATGGCACGGACCTTAACTGGGTCCATCTCCACAGTAGAAGGGGAAAAAATAAAACCCAAAAAAGAAACCTTCTGTACCCCAAAGATACATTTTGAACCCTTCACAAATAGAGCATTCTCCTGCAAAACCTGAAAAACCATCCTGACCTGGTTCACATGGGACTCCCAATCATCAGAAAAAAACAAAATATCATCCAGATAAATAATCATAAATTTATCCAGATATTTCCGGAAGATGTCATGCATGAAGGACTGAAACACAGAAGGAGCATTAGATAATCCGAAAGGCATCACCAGGTACTCAAAATGACCCTCAGGCGTATTAAATGCCGTTTTCCATTCATCTCCCTGCTTTATGCGCACAAGGTTATACGCACCACGAAGATCTATCTTGGTGAACCAACTGGATCCCTTAATCCGAGCAAACAAATCAGACAACAATGGCAAAGGATACTGAAATTTAACAGTGATCTTATTCAGAAGACGATAATCAATACAAGGTCTCAGAGACCCGTCTTTCTTGCCCACAAAAAAGAATCCTGCACCAAGAGGGGACGAGGATGGGCGAATATGTCCCTTCTCCAAAGACTCCTTTATATAACTCCGCATCGTGGCATGCTCTGGCACAGATAAATTAAAGAGTCGTCCCTTAGGAAACTTACTACCAGGAATCAAATCTATAGCACAATCACAGTCCCTATGAGGAGGAAGGGCACTGGACCTGGCCTCATTAAATACATCCTGAAAGTCTGACAAAAACTCAGGGATCTCAGAAGGAGTAGAAGAAGCAATGGACACCAATGGAGAATCGCCATGAATCCCCTGACACCCCCAACTAGACACAGTCATAGCTTTCCAATCTAAAACTGGATTATGGGCCTGTAACCATGGCAGACCCAAAACGACAACATCATGCATTTTATGCAGTACCAAAAAACGAATCACCTCCTGATGTACAGGAGTCATGCACATGGTCACCTGCGTCCAATACTGAGGTTTATTCTCTGCCAATGGCGTAGAATCAATTCCTCTAAGAGGAATAGGATTTTCCAAAGGCTCCAGGACAAAACCGCAGCGCTTGGCAAACGACAAATCCATCAGACTTAAAGCAGCACCAGAATCCACAAAAGCCATAACTGAGTAAGAAGATAATGAACAAATTAAAGTCACAGACAAAATAAACTTAGGCTGAAAAGTACCAATGGCGACAGGATTAACTTTTTTCTTTAAACGTTTAGAGCATGCTGAGATAACATGTGTTGAATCACCACAGTAGAAACACAACCCATTTTGACGTCTATGATTTTGTCGCTCGGCTCTGGTCAGAATTCTGTCACATTGCATAGAATCAGGTGACCGTTCAGACAGCACCGCCAAAGGATTATCAGATTTGCGCTCCCGCAAACGTCGATCAATTTGAATGGCTAGAGCCATTGAATCATTTAGACCTGTAGGGATAGGAAACCCCACCATCACATCTTTAATGGCTTCAGAAAGACCATTTCTGAAATTTGCGGCCAGTGCACACTCATTCCATTGAGTAAGCACGGACCATTTCCGAAATTTTTTGGCAATATACCTCAGCTTCGTCCTGACCCTGAGAGATAACCAGCAACATTTTTTCAGCCTGATTTTCAAGATTAGGCTCCTCATAAAGCAAACCAAGTGCCAGAAAAAACGCATCAACATTCACCAATGCAGGGTCTCCTGGCGCCAGAGAGAAGGCCCAATCCTGAGGGTCGCCGCGCAAGAAGGAAATAACAATCTTAACTTGCTGAGCGGAATCACCAGAGGAACGAGGTTTCAGAGACAGAAACAATTTACAATTATTCCTAAAATTCAGGAATTTAGATCTATCTCCAAAAAACGGCTCAGGAATAGGTATTTTTGGTTCAGACATAGGGCTATGGATAACAAAATCCTGAATGCTTTGCACCCTAGCAGCAAGCTGATCCACACTAGAAGTCAGAGTCTGGACATTCATATCTGCAGCAGAGTTTCAGCCACTCAGAGAAAAAGGGGATGAAAGAAGCTAGGCAAACTGCAGCAAAAAAAAACAAAAAAAAAACTCAGAACTTCTTTTTAATCCCGCTTCTGCGATGCATTAAACGTTTTCTTTTGGCCTGGCATTCTGTTATGATCCCAATGGCAGAGGATCTCTGATATTCCGGCAAGATAGCAAAAATATAAATACTGCTCTAGGGAGGTGGAAACTGGACTAACCGCACACCCGATCCCGACACAAACAACCAAAAGTAGCCGGTGAACGTGCCCACTGTTGTGAATCCGCTTTTTGGGCTCCCCTGGTGGTTGCTGGTGGTACTGGTGACTTGTGTGTGTTTTGCTGTCTCAGTTCACCTGCTCCCATCAGTGTTTGGGAGTTTCCTATTTAGCCTTGCTCTCCAGTCATTTCCTTGCCGGTCATCATTGTAACCAGAGCCTTCGGTTGCATGTTCCTGCTACTAGTCTGCTGATCAGCTAAGTGGACTTTGTCCTTTTGTTTTGTATCTTTTGTCCAGTTTGCAGTTTTTGTTATTCTCTGTAGCTGGAAGCTCTTGCGGGCTGAAATTGCCACTCCTGTGTCATGAGTTGACACAGGAGTCTTAAAGTAATTTCAGGATGGTTTTTTGAAAGGGTTTTCAGTTGACCGTGAAGTCCTCTTTTGTATCCTTCTGCTATCTAGTAAGTGGACCTCTCTTTGCTAAATCTACTTTCATACTGTGTATGTCTTTTCCTCTTAACTCACCGTTATTACATGTGGGGGGCTGCTATCATCTTTTGGGGTATTTCCCTAGAGGTAAGCCAGGTCTGTTCCTTCCTCTACCAGGCGTAGTTAGTCCTCCGGCTGGCGCGTGGCATTTAGGAAGTCGTAGGTATGCTCCCTGGCTACTATTAGTTGTGTGGTAGATTTAGCTCACGGTCAGCTCGAGATTCCATCACCCAGAGCTCGTCCGTTATTTTTGTGTTCTGATGTTTCCCTGCCATTGGGAATCATGACAGCCCACGTTGGTTCCAGACGTCTCGAGCCAGCCGGAGAACCGACCACCCCCAGAGGGAAAAAATAAGACCTCGCTTGCCTCCAGAGAAATTGAACCCCAAAGATATAGAAAGCCCCCAACAAACAATAACGGCGAGGCAAGAGGAAAACACAAACGCAGAGATGAACTAGATTCAGCAAAGTGAGGCCCAATAGTCTAGATAGCAGAAAATAGATAGTGGACTATGCGGTTAGCAGAAAACCCTACAAAACATCCACGCTGAACATTCAAGAACCCCCACACCGACTGACGTTGTGGAGGGAGAATATCAGCCCCCTAGAGCTTCCAGCGAGTCAAAAATCAAATGTAAAGCAAGCTGGACAAAAACACTGAATAATGCAAACGATCCAAATTGTACAAAACAGACTTAGCTTTTCTTGCATGAGGCAGACTGAAAGGAATCCGGAGGAGACCAAATAGGTCTGGATACAACGATGCCAGGCAAGAGACTGAGTCCAGAGGAGACTCAAATAGGAAACACCCACTGCTTAACGACACAGCTGGAGCTCAGGCCTGCAACAAGACATACCTAACACAATACCGTTAGTGACCACCAGAGGGAGCCCAGAAACACAGTTCACAACAACCTACGTCTCGGGGATAAATGTTTCAAATCCTCGGTGACTAAGAGTGTGAATATGTCTATTGCTGGACACAAAGACAAGGGGGGGAACCTCGTCGATCTGGGCATGACGACAGATGGAAACCTACCTTGGGGTGCGATGGTTTGCTCCTCCAAAAGGTCTTCCAAAGCCTGCAAGGCCTCCATCTCAATCCCAGTCACAGACCCATGAGACGGGTAATTCTTAGAATGTAGTTTTTTTTAAATTAGTTTCCGGGAAAAGAGATGAAGATCCTTCATAACTGTAAAAAAATCGAAGGAATTAGTTGGGGAAAAACTTAAACCCCTACCTAACACCTCAATCTGATCCTTAGTGAAGGTTCGTGTAGACAAATTAAGTACCTGAAGGCCACCACTGATGTCTGCCCCTTGTTTTCCAGAGACGTTCTTGGTTTTAGAGGTCTGGCGTGTCACAATCTTGTTGGGCGGTGGTTTTAGCCCAGATTGGTTTCTAGAAGACTCGGAATGTGACATATTATTACCATCTGGTGGGGCACTGGAAGCGGTAGATCTGGATCGTGAACTTGAATAATTCCTAAAGCGAGGGCGTGAGCGATCACCAGAGTTACGCCACCTGTATACTGTATATTACCAGTCTGTTTATCATGGACATCACGTTTAAATTTTCTCGCTTTAGAACTTTGTATTTCATTAACCCATTTTTGTAGATCCACGTCCACCTCGTCATTAAGTTTTTGAATTGCTTCTCCAGACATATCTTTTCTCAAAGTTTGCTGTACCATTTCAATTTCTTTCTCAATTTCACTCAGTTTTTGTGAATCCAGACCTTTTAGTAGGGTGATAAAACCCAACGCACAATTGGTAGACAATTCCTTCCACTTATTCTTGAACTCATCATCCATAATAGGGAATGACGGAAATACTTGGATTCTCAAACCACGCGGGATGAGTCCCCCTTCCAAATATTTCTCAAGGAGGGCGTGATTCCACCAGACCCTTGTTCTCTTCCTTAAGAGCTCCTTGAATTGTACAATAGTCTCCTGTACATCCCTACCCAGCCCATCCGGGCCCCCATTATTAAAACCATCCTTAAAAGTGTCATTAATCTGAGCACGCCAAGTGGAGTCTCGTGCCCTGAAGTCCATAATGGGCCTAAAAAAGACTGTGATAAACACAGAAGCATAAATAATAACAAAACAAGGCATCATTTTAGCGGAGCGATCAAAGCACTAGATAGCGCTAAAAAGACCCGCAACCAAGAAGGCAGACTAGCTCCTATATAAACCATTGAAGAAAAGGAGTACCAACGGAGCAAAAAGATGGTGCAAAATTTAAGTATTTATTAATTTTCAAGCATATAGTGCATAAATATATATACTGAACGATTACAAAAAGGATGGTTAAAATAGAGTGAGTCTCTGCCAGTGAAAGACGCTGCCAAAATTCAGTCTCCCATACATAAGATAGCACTAGGGAAGCAGTCAAATATATTAGCCAGATCACCGCTGTGGGTAACTAATATACCCCCCACAGTAACAAATGACAGTAACAGGGCAATGCTTACCACTAAAAATATATGGAGGCAGGGTCCACTGAGCAGGATTCAGTCCGTGGGAGTCCCCGACGCGCGTTTCGCTCACGCAGATATTAAGCTTTCTCAAGGGGAGGTTTCCCCTATGCATCCTGTATCATGAGTTTTCAGTTGTCTCTGAGCAAGTGCGTGGAGACTTCCTGCTATGATGTCATCATTACACTTAACTTACAGAAATCAGAATTCCTGCACTTTTTTATTTTGGTAGCACACAGTCAGTAGCAGAGCAGCATGGAGTTCAATATTCAACAGTGCTGAGTAGTGTAACTGTATATGCAGCTCTGGGGTGAGATAAACCAATTTTCTCTTCCGTGTCATTGGGGACACAGAGACCATAGTTATAGCTGTTGCCATTGGGAGACTGGCATTTAAATGGGTTGTCCCACGCAAAAAGTACATTTTCATAAATAGATCTCAGAATAAAAATAAGTTCCACAATTGGATGTGTTAAAAAAATGTTCCTGTGCTGAGATAATTTTATAAATATGCCCCTGTGCGACTTCCAACAAGTCTATTTTAGAAACACTCGGGCTATTATCAAGAAATATATGTACCGTATATACTCGAGTATAAGCCGAGATTTTCAGCCCATTTTTTTGGGCTGAAAGTGCCCCTCTCGGCTTATACTCGAGTCATTGTCAGCGGGGGAGGGGAGCGGCGGCTGTCACATACTCACCTGCTCCTGGCACGGTCCCTGCATGTCCGATGGTCTCCGGCAGCTTGTTCCTGTGTTCAGTGGTCACGTGGTACCGCTCATTAAAGTAATGAATATGGACGCATATTTATTACTTTAATGAGCGGTACGTGACCGCTGAACATAGGAAGATGCCGCCGGCTACCGAAGGCCATCTGACAGTGATAAGCTGACAGTGATAAGCTGCCAGGGACCGCGCCGGGAGCAGGTGACTATATCGGGGGAGGGGAGCATTCCGATATTCACCTGACCTCGTTCCACCGCTGCGCTCCGGTCCGTCTTCCTCGTCCTCTGCCTGTGACTGTTCAGGTCAGAGGGCGCGATGACGTAGTTAGTGTGCACCCTGTGCCTGAACAGTCAGAGCCGGAAGACACAGTGGCACGCCGCGCAGCGGTGGAACGGGAAAAGGTGAATATCGCAAGTGCTGGGGGCCTGAGCGGCGAAAGGTGAGTATGTGATTTTTTAATTTTAATCGCAGCATATGGGGCATAATCTATGAAGCATCTTATGGGGCCATAATCTATGGAGCATTTTATGGGGCATAATCTATGGAGCATTTTATGCGGCATATTCTATGGAGCATCGTATGGGGCATAATGTATGGAGCATCTTATGGGGCATAATGTATGGAGCATCTTATGGGGCATAATGTATGGAGCATCTTATGGGGCATAATGTATGGAGCATCTTATGGGGCATAATGTATGGAGCATCTTATGGGGCATAATGTATGGAGCATCTTATGGGGCATAATGTATGGAGCATTTTATGGGGCATAATGTATGGAGCATTTTATGGGGCATAATCTATGGAGCATTTTATGGGGCATAATCTATGGAGCATCTTATGGGGCATAATCTATGGAGCATCTTATGGGGCCATCAACCTTTATGCAGCATTGTATGGGGCAAATGTTTCTATGGAGCATCTTATGGGGCCATTTTTAACCTTTGTGCAGCATTATATGGGGCATATTTTAATATGGAGCATCTTATGGGGCATATTTTGTATGTAGCATCTTATGGGGCACATCATGAACTGTATGGAGCATTATATGGGGCTCCTGATTCAATATGGATATTCAAAAACGCTTAACCTACTGATGTCTCAATTAATTTTACTTTTATTGGTATATATTTTTATTTTTGACATTTACCGGTAGCTGCTGCATTTGCCACCCTAGGCAAAATTAGGGGGGTCGGCTTATACTCGGGTCGGCTTATACTTAAGTATATACAGTATGTCAGTTATCATATACGGTGGATGAAATTAGAACTTATCTTAAAGATATTACATTTCCCCACCCAACCATGGAACAAGTATGCGTCTTAGAGGCTAACTTAAATATGGAGGAACTTAAGGAGACCTCATCAGATATGGTTAGAGGCAAGGCTTCTGGGCCTGATGGTTTACCTTTGTAGATCTATATACAGTATAGGGAGGAGATTCTCCCCTGTCTGTTGATGATATATAAAGCCTCTTTTGAGGCAGGCTGTCTTCCAAGTTCGTTTTATGAAGCCTCAATAGTGGTGCTACTATTGAAGCCCAATAAGGATCTGTTGGACTGAGGGTCCTACAGACCTATTTCTTTACTAAATATGGACTACAAACTCCTCACAAATATTCTAGTTAATGGAATAAACAAGGTTATAACAAGCATAATACATTCTGATCAGTCTTGCTTTTGCATGGTAGAAGCACCTCTGACAACTTGAAGGGAGCCCAGCTTGTGTATCAGATCAGGGTTAGAAGCTGTGAAGACTGCGCTTTGGTTTCCTTAGAAGCAGCCAAGGCTTTTGATTCCATATAATGGTCTTTCGTAATAGAAGTCTTAGGCTAGTTTCACACTAGCGTTTACTGCATTACGTCGCAAATCCGTTTTTTTGCCGAAAAAACGGATGCGTCAAAAAATTGAAAAACGGTGACAAACGTATGCCACGCATCCAGCATTTCGACGGATCCGTCGCAAATCCGCTAAACGTTTCCGTCGAAAATACTGGATGCGTTGCATACGTTGTATCCGTTTTACCATCCGTTGTATCCGTTTTTCCGACGGATCCGTTTTTAAAAGGGGAGGCTCCCAAAATTTGATTGGCTACTGGAAAATTTGAAAAACTATATAGTACTGTATTTACAGCCCATCTTTGTGGGTTTTAGTTTTGTGGCAGCGATGGAAGGTGTTCTTGGGAGGATTGCTAGTTTGGTTACCGACGTTATCTTTGAGACAAATCGCCTGGATATCATAGTGCGGGAGAAGGAGGCGGCAGCGGAAAGGCGTAGGATGCTTCTGCAGCAACGGAGACGAAGACGAATGTGGATTCATCCGATTAATCAACTACGGATGACCCGGGGTGTCCAGTCCACTCTGTACCTGGAGTTGCGGCACAATCCACACAAATTCCACAACTACGTGCGGATGAGGATTGAACATTTTGATTTTTTGCTTGCAAAACTGGAGGATGTCATCCGAAGACAGGATACAAGGATGAGGCTTGCCATCACACCGGCGGAGCGGCTGATGGTGACCCTGCGGTAAGCCTCTTTTTTTTATTTCATTGCTGATATTGAATGTTATATTACATGCTGCAGAAAATACTGCGCTGGCATATTGCGCACTATTTTCTGCAGCATGTAGTTTTGGTTTTCTTGGCGGACATTCAACTGCTTTATTTAAATGTCATTGCTGATATTGAATGTTAACAGACTGCAGAAAATACTGTGCTGAAATATTGCGTTGCATTTTCTGCAGTTTTTTTTTTTTTTGGTTTTTTTGGGTTTGATGACATGCAACTGCTTTTTTCCTGTCATTGGTCATTTTGAATGTTATATTACATGCTGCAGACAATACTGCGCTGACATATTGCGCACTATTTTCTGCAGCATGTAGTTTGTGTTTTCTTGGCGGACATTCAACTGCTTTATTTAAATGTCATTGCTCATATTGAATGTTAGATAACAGACTACAGAAAATACTGCGCTGAAATATTGCGTTGCATTTTCTGCAGTTTTTTTTTTGGGGGGTTTTTTGGGTTTGATGACATGCAACTGCTTTTTTCCTGTCATTGGTCATTTTGAATGTTATATTACATGCTGCAGACAATACTGCGCTGACATATTGCGCACTATTTTCTGCAGCATGTAATTTGGGTTTTCTTGGCGGACATTCCACTGTTTTTTTACACCGGATTCATGCTGGTTTTATTGGGTCTCCTGTCATTTTAAAAAAAATTAACAGTGCCATATTATAAAAAATTGCACAGACAAACAATTTTTAACATTTTTTTTTTTTTTTTTTTTTATAAAGTTTCCTAGCTACGGGTGAATCTATGACTTCGCTCCATTATCAGTTCAGGCTGGGCATTTCAACTATCTCTGGAATAGTGAAGGACACATGTCGGGCTGTTTGGACCACTTTGCAACCAGAGTATATCCCCCAACCATCCACGGAAATCTGGTTGCGAAGTGCTGAAGAGTTTCAGCAAATTTGCAATTTCCCTAATTGTGTGGGTGCAGTTGACGGGAAACACATAAGGATTGCGAAACCGGCAGGAACAGGATCGGAGTATTATAATTATAAGAAGTATTTCTCCATCGTCCTTATGGCTATTGCAGACGCCAACTGCAGGTTCCTTGCCGTGGACATTGGAGCGTATGGACGGTCCAACGATTCGCAAGTGTTTAAAAACTCTCCGATGGGTCGTTGCCTTTATGGAGAGAGCTACGATTTCCCGCCAGCCAGACCACTGCCAGGAACAAATGACCCAGCCCTGGAATATGTCTTTGTAGGTGATGAAGCCTTTCAACTGTCGCTGCACCTACTGAAACCGTACAGTAGCCGGAACTTAAACCATACCAAGCGGGTCTTTAATTACCGGCTTACTAGAGCACGAAGAGTAGTGGAGTGTTCCTTTGGCATATTGACGGCGAAGTGGCGAGTTCTGCTGACGGCTATCAAGCTGAAAACAACAACTATAGACGAGGTAGTTAAAGCCTGTGTGGTGCTCCACAACTTTGTCCTGTCAAAGGAGCCCGTTTCTTTGGATGATGAAGAGTTGGAGACCACCTTGTGGGACTACCGCAGCAGCTCGGTTCGCTCTACAAGTTCAGTTACAAGGATGAGGGACCAGTTTGCCGATTATTTTGTCTCACCTGTCGGGCGGATCCCGTGGCAAGACATGATTGTGTAACCTGTTTCCCATGTGTAACCTGTTTCCCATGTGTTTTGGTTATGTAAAAAAAGTGTTTCTGCCCCCCCCCCCAAAAAAAAGGCCCAAAAGCGTGGTTTTCTTGCTAGTAAAACCATTATGTTATACCCTTTACATGTCTGGTGTTTGTTTTTATTAAACCTTTTTTTATTATATTACCTTAATAAATCCACACACACACAAAGAGTAGAATTGTAATCCGAATTTTATTTTAACTCTTTTTTTTTTTTTTTTTTTTTGTTTTGCAAAAAAAATATATATATATTTTCCAACATTTTTATAGAAAAATTAGAACATTTTTTAGAATCTTATTTACACACTTTACAAATTTTCAAAGTGTTGGGTGGAGATATGAGAGGAGGATGTGCCGGAAGGTTGGACCACGTCGATAGGTGGGGAAACCCTACTTGTTTGGGGTGCAGTGGAAGTGGGGGTTAAACCAAGAGGCTGACCAGAGGGGGGTGGTGTTGGGGTAGGTGGAAGAGAAAAGTTCAGTAAGGAAAACATTGGGGAAGTAATTTGGTCTAGGGGCCGGGATTGTTGTGGGGACTGGGTCGGGTATTGTGACTGGGTAGGGTAGTGGGAGTGGCGTGGGGTTTGGTAATGGTGCTGGTGTGGGGATTGGAGCTGGGTTTGGTAATGCTGCTGGTGTGGGTATTGGGGCTGGGTTTGGTAATGGGGGGTATGGTGTGGAAATGGGGCCTGGTGTGGAATTGGAGTGGAGGTGCGGTGAGGTGTGTGGGTCGATTCATTAATGGCCTGCAGTGCAGCATTATGGCAGGTATTCATTACCCGCATCTGTTGCTCAAAAGAAAGCTTCTCCATGCTCATGAGCATGGATTGGAAAAAAAGGTTGGCCGGATCGGGACTTACAGCTGAATGCAGCCTATCCAAGCGACTGCTGGTTTCCTGGCTTGTTTCACTGATGCGTGATTGCACCATGTTGAAACCAGCAGTCACTTGCTCTCCCAAAATTTTGAAAGAGCCTTGGAAGGATGCATTCAGGTGTAAGAACTCAGGAGCATAGCTCCTTTCCTGACCCCTCTGGCGCTGCCGCCACGAACCTAATGGTGGTGTCGAGGTGGCAGGATCAGAGGGGTGGGGTAAAGGGAACGCTAACTGTTCAGCATCAGATGCGAGCAATGAAGCCTGCAATAATGCTCCACTGCTTGGGGCGGATGAAGTGGAGGGGACAGAGGGGTCAGAGGAGAGGACAGAGGGGTCAGAGGAGGGGACAGAGGTGTGGGGCCTACCGACGTGGCCCTCAGTGGCGGACTCAGGAGGGATCGCTCCAGAGGGCGCAGAGGAAGATGCAGGCGCCCGGTGGCTGGAGAAGGTGCTGTGAAAGAAAAAACAAATGAAATTAATACATTGGAATGAAAAAGCCCTGACTGAAAGCAAACTAAGTAGACAGGTTAACATGGTTATTAGTGGGCTGTAGAATACTTACACTCTGCTTAGCATTGTTCGCCTCAGGAAGGAGAGGGCCTGGCCATATTTATATTTGCTCCTCTTCCTTCCTGCAGAGCCACTCGGGGCCTTCATCTCATCATTGAATTCCCTCTTAAAGCGATCCCTCAGTGACCGCCACCGCTTCCTAATCTTTCCAACTGTGAAGACAAGAATCAAAAGAAAAAACCAAAAATTGGTAAATGCAATACATTACAGTCAGCTCAAAACATCACTGGAAAGTGAATACTTACCTAGTTTGCTCTGCTGCTGAGGATGAAGGCTCTCCCGCCTTGGAAACAGGTTGCGACACACTTCGTCCCAGAGCCGACGGGTGACACCGGTATCAGCATGCCTGCGGTCAGCCATGTTCCACAGCGGCTCCCGCTCGCGAACCTCCTCGATGAGACAATCGATGTCAATGTCATCATCATCATCCTCCTCTTCTGCGGGAGCACGCTGTGAAGCCTGTGTCAAAAAAAAAAAAAACAAGGAAAACAAACAAATTAGTACACTGAAATACTAAAGTACCAATAGAATCCCCCTCCCCCCCAAAAAAAAAACTCACTGATGGCCGACCGTGGCGACGAGTCCGCCGACTCTGGGACTGTCTGGGAGAGCCTTCAGCGGCAGCAGCAGGAGCAGCAGCAGCAGCCTGAAATGAAGGAAACAAATTCTCAGTTAAGGTAGGCAGGTGTTTAGTAATCTGTTTTGTGTATGGTGCAGTGTGATGTGCGAAGCAACTGTTTCACCACTACTTACACTTGGTTCCTCCTCCACTTGCATCTCTCCACCCGTCTCGCCCCCTTCTGACAGCTCCTCATCTGATTCAGCTTCCTGTTGAAACATAATGTATGCATGTAGTTATCCATAAAAATTTAATTTAAAGAAATTTAAAAAAAAAAAAAAAATTTGTGTTAACTTACCGATACACGCTGTTGCTGTGGAGGAGGGCTGTCAGAAGAGGACATCGTTTTGTGGTCCTGGTGGGCAGTGGCTGTGTCCTGGTGGGCAGCGGCTGTGTCCTGGTGGGCAGTGGCTGTGTCCTGGTGGGCAGCGGCTGTGTCCTGGTGGGCAGCGGCTGTGTCCTGGTGGGCAGCGGCTGTGTCCTGGTGGTTCTGTAAGTTAAAGACACACTTGCAATCTGCTCGACACATTGAAGTAGCAGATTGGGGTCTTCAAAACTTACTTCTAGCTCTTTAGCTGTGGTCCTGGTGGGCAGCGGCTGTGTCCTGGTGGGCAGTGGCTGTGTCCTGGTGGGCAGCGGCTGTGTCCTGGTGGGCAGCGGCTGTGTCCTGGTGGTTCTGTAAGTTAAAGACACACTTGCAATCTGCTCGACACATTGAAGTAGCAGATTGGGGTCTTCAAAACTTACTTCTAGCTCTTTAGCTGTGGTCCTGGTGGGCAGCGGCTGTGTCCTGGTGGGCAGTGGCTGTGTCCTGGTGGGCAGCGGCTGTGTCCTGGTGGGCAGCGGCTGTGTCCTGGTGGGCAGCGGCTGCGGTCCTGGTTTATCTGTTATATGTATAATGGATCTATAGTTAGACCACCCCCTGAACTAGGTAATGTTCAATGATAAACACCCTACTAAAATGATGTCAGAAATGTTCATACAGGTGAACACCAAAACCCCCCCAAAAAGTTGCACGTTATACCATTCATTTCCATGTCCCAAAAAACAAAATTTTTTAATGTTAACACCATGAAAAAATATATTTGACACATTTTATTTAAAATAAATAACCTCTCCCCCCCCCAAAAAAAAAAAAAAAATACTTTACAGGTTAACCTTTATTAAAAAAAATGAGCCCTCAACCAACCCTGTATTGCATGTGTAACCATTGGTACATACACCAGTTTTAAATTTACCTTTATGAAATAATACTACGGACATTTTTTTAATAAACATTTTATTATAATTTTTTTTTTGCACTTTTTTTTTTAAAAATCACAAGGAGCTGACATGCTCTTTATTTTAAATACAAGTACTTCAACTGCAAATGGTTATAACTGTAATAAAAAAAAATTCAACACTTTTATTAAATAGAAAAACCCCACACTCACACATTCAAACCACAAGCTGCACACCGCTAGACTTTTTTAAAAAACACATCAGATTTAAAAAAAAAAAAAAAAAAAAAAAAAAAAATTTAAACCACATGCTGCACAGACCACTATACAGTCAATACATCAGAAAAAGGCAAATAACCAATTATACAGCATGGACAAATGCACATGCCATCAACAAGACGTACCCAAAAAACATGCATGGTATGTGTCCACATTCAGGATCGCATCAGAATTTGGGCAGGATTTCCCATCAGTATTTGTAAGCCAAAACCAGGAGTGTAAAAATTAGGTAAAGTATAATACGAAAACAGGCACACTTTTGCTTTTATCACCCACTCCTGGTTTTGGCGTACAAATACTGATGGAAAATCCTGACCACATCCTGATGCAATCCTGCACATGGACACATACCCTCCCACATGAACAGGCATAAAATTGGCAAAGGCATAATATAGTGCAGGCACATGGTACAAAAGCACACAGCCGTCCAAAAATGCACACATACACATGCACGCACATAGCTTTATGCAAATACACATATGTACAACAAAGGCAGAAAGGTGAAACCAATCAGAAGACGCATACACACACACACATACAAAAGGCTGACAATCCTTTGGCTGAAGCAGCAGGTCTTCACAGTGGCTGGCATCATGGTGGATCTGGACTCTAGCATGGCACTGGCTGGTGCAGGACGATGGCAGGCCTCAGGTTCTCTTCAGGTTTTAAGCTCTTGCTGTAGTCAGTAGTACCTCATACACACAGAAATGCACAGGCACACAGATGCACACTAAAATTGCAATACTCACACTGGCTATGGTGGCTGGAGTCTTGTAGCAGGATGTCTGGAGTCTTGTGGCAGGATGGCTGGAGTCTTGTGGCAGGATGGCTGGAGTCTTGTGGCAGGCTGGCTGCAGTCTTGTGACAGGCTGGCTGGGGTCTTGTGCTTGGCTGGGGTCTTGTGGCAGGCTGGCTCTTGCTGGCAGGCTTCTTTGCTTCTCTGTGTCTTGCTGGCATATGTGGGGTTCAAGGCCCAGGCCAGGTTTATATAGATTTGGGGGTGTCTGACCAATTGGCAACAAAATACTTCTTCTGAGCATGCTCAGTGTAAAAAAAACGTATTGCAGCGCTGCATTGCGTCGTACGACGTGTCCCGACGCATCCGTCGCTCATAGGCTTCCATTGCAGCCAACGACGTATGCCGCAGGATGCGTCGCGACACGTTTTTTAGGCGGAGACAAAAAACGTTACAATCTACGTTTTTTTGAGACGACGTGTCGCCAAATTTCGACGCATCCGTCGTAAAACGTACACGACGTATGCCAATCCGTCGCCATACGTCGCCAATACAAGTCTATGGGAAAAAAACGCATCCAGCAAAAAGTTTTGCTGGATGCGTTTTTTCTGAAAAAAGACGTTTTGAAACGTAATGCAGTTAACGCTAGTGTGAAAGTAGCCTTACATACATTTTGCTTCAGAAGTAATTTCATAAAATGGATTACAATTATCTAGAGAAACCCTAAAGCAGCTATTCAACTAAATGGTGTAGTATCTGATTATTTCCCTTTGTTTAGGGGTAAACATCAAGATTGCCCCTTATCTACTTAACTGCATGCGTTGGCAATGGAGCCACTGGCTATCTATATTAGATCTGACTAAATCTATAGATGGTAAGTCACAAATCGGGGGAAGATCGTCTGGTGCTGTATGCAGTTGATCTATTATTATCCCAAGGGCTATACAGCTGATTGATCATTATGGGGGCTATTCCGATCTATTAATAAGTTGGACAAAGTCTTTCATGCTATATCTTTCTCCCAGTAGATCCAGTTTATTAAACTTGGTGGTGTTGGGCCTGATAGTGCCCTTCGTCTTTCTGTAGCACGTAGGAACAATCTGATTAAAATGGTCATCCAACCTAAATGTTTATATATTCTACAACACATCTTCACATGGGTACCAATATCCTTCTTTAAATGCCTAGATTACATGATTGTCTGTTTTGTATGAGGTTCCACTAGTTCTAATTTGCAACTGGCAAAACTACAAAGACCTAAAGAATTGGCTGGTATGGCGCTTCCTAATATATTTCTATACTTCATGTTAAGCCAGCTTAAATATTTAAGACCATGAACCCAAGTCAAAAGGCTAAAAACCCCTGAACGTTATTTGGGGGATTTTGTAGATTTACAACTAGTGATGAGCGAGTGTGCTCGTTACTCGAGTTTTCTGAGCATGCTCGGGTGGTCTCCGAGTATCTTGGGCATGCTCGTAGATTACGTTTGAGTCCCCGCAGCTGTATGATTTGCGGCTGTTAGACAACCTGAATACATGTGGGGGTTGCCTGTTTGTTAGGGAATTCCCACATGTATTCAGGCTGTCTAGCAGCCGCAAATCATACAGCTGCGGCGACTCAAACATAATCTACGAGAACACCCAAGATACACCCGAGCATGCTCAGAAAACTCGAGTAATTAGCACACTCGCTCATCACTATTTACAACTCCTATAGCCCATACTGGAAAGTCAGAAATTGTCAAAGGCTACTTCCAATTCATAAACTGGCAGGTAGGGTGTGGTGAGAGGCTAAAAAAAATATATGATTGTGCTGATATTCCCCTAGAGACCCCATTTTGATATAACCCTGGGCTGCAACACTTCATTATACTTCAGAACTTTGGGGTGAGGGGGAATAAGGATATGGTATTAGTCATATTTAAAGAAACATGTTTTTTGCTCTTTTGCACATTTACAATCCCAATTTCAGTTTCTAAACTCCCACTTTCATAAATTCTTCCAGAACACACATGCATTTCAAGCTCAGGCAGGAAGGGGGCTTTCTCAACCTTCCCTTTAATTGCAATTATTAGATCTCAGGGTCCAGGAGGTCTGATTTCTAGACTATACTCTTCGCTCATACATGCCAAAGCACAGAAAACTCCCTTAACAGTACCGGATTTATGGAAATCTAGGATCCCATGTCTGGATGATGAGCTTTGTGTGGATTTAGTTGAATCTCATTTATATGTGTCCCTAGCTATAAATAATACGGTATTTGTATATAATACTTCAGCGTTATCGTACATCAGTTAGAGTGAAGAAAATGGTCAGGTCTCAATATGCGGATTTTAGAAAACAGATTTTTGGCACATGATATGCGAGTGTCCAGTTTTTAGTTCCTTAATTTCTTATCTGCAATCCTAAATATTAAGTTCGTAATGTATCCTCTGTTATGTTTGTTTGATATTATGGATGAAGAGAGTAACCTTGTTACTCTCTTATATTTTTGAGAGAATCTCTATTCATAGCTTAGGAAACCAATTGCTACAGTACATGTTGGATGGACGGATGTCCTCTGAACCGTTCTTCGTGGGTTAAAATGATAAACACAATGCTATCTTTTGAGCATTTTATTTACAAAAACAAGAACTGTCCAGATAAGTTTGAAAAGGTATGAAGGTTATGTATCAGATCCCCACAGACAGGAGATCCTCCTCAGGCCCGTATGGCTAATGTACGAGACCTGATTGAGGGCTTAATAATATATTAGTCTAAAATCTTTATCCCGTGTATAGGGTTTCTTAGGTCAAGAAGGTTATAGTTATAGGTATGATTTTCTTTATTGTTTCCTGAATGAGTTCACAATGTTTTATTCTTATGACATGGAATGTGCACTGTGTGTTTCATGTCTAATGTGCCTTTTGATATATACTGGATTTTTTAAGTACTAAAGCTATGCTTAATTCTTTATTATGTTATTACTTATATGTTATTTACTTTTCAATAAAATGAGTTAAAAAAACAAAATGTGCCTATGTAATGGATGTGTCTGACCATGCTGGACATACCATAGCTCCAGGGTAGGGAAGGAAGGAAAAGAGTATACAGACATTACAGCATGGGATCACAGTTATTTCTTTCTGTGAGGTAAGAAACCAGCAGCTGAGATCCCATACTATAATGTCTGTGTACTCTCTTTTGCTTCCTCCCATCGTCATGAGCTGTGGTATGAGTGGTATGTGGTCAGACACAGCCATTACACAGTACACAGCAGGGGCACATTTATAAGATTATCTCAGCATGGGAACATTTTTTTAACACATCCAATGGTGAAACTGATTTTTATTCCAAGATCTATTGATTAAAGTGTATTTTGTTTGTGGGAAAACCAATTTAAGTAGTTAACTGTTTGCCCGACACTAGTTGTACCCCTCATGCAGTCGCTGAAATGAATCAGTTGTACTTTAGTGTCTAAAGGGGCAGAGCTGAGCAGGGCAGCCATAACTGCCCTGCTTCCCTCCAGCCATTGGCGTCATTTCTCATTCTTGCCTGCTACCCTCACCATACTAGTGTACTCTCCTGATTGAGGTAAAGTCGCTGAAGGGGTTGACCTGGCTGGTTCACCGGTGAAGCTGAAGTGCAGAGGATGAAGAGGAGGTGAGTAAACAGGATAAGGTGAATATGGTGTCATACACAACTACCGCGGACAATCCCAATCTCCTACACCGCTACTCAAACCTCTGCCCCAGTGTACTTCAAATATAAAAAATACATTTTAATAACTCATTTTATAATTCTTAATCAATGCACTACTCAAACCATCACCATAACAAAATCATACAATAGTAAGCACCATATCGAGAGGGGACTCACCCTAATGTGCGGAGGACTATATCTGTTTGAACGGCATCACCAATGGATAAGCTAAGTAGTCCTGTATTATCTATTTACTCCTGATGAACCACATATTTCTGTAGAGGGGAAACGCGTTGAGTTTCGGATAGACATACTTATTGATGGATATATAGAGTCTCTAATATGGGCACATTTATTTGAGTAACCAGAGTTTCTGATGGACATATTTATTGATGAATTTCCAATATGGGCGCATTTATTTGATTAATGAAGTGTGACAAGTAATTCATTACAATCGTAGATTTGGATTTGTTGGTGATTACCTGGTAAGCCCCAGACAATTTTGTAAGAGACAACTGGGGGGAGTTCTCTCTGATGTATGTAAACTATGTGTGAATGTATACACTGGGGGGACCCATATGCATATATAAAAAGAACTCTGGTAACATTTCTTTTATTGGCACTTTAAAGCACTAATGCACCTTACCCAATTCTACCTTTACTTGTCCAATAAGGGAAAGAGCAGAGGACAGTCGTCGAGGAGCGGGGGTACCATTTGCGCTAAACAGGGTGCCAACCTCCGCTGTTAGGTAGGGTAAAAAAAGGGATAACCCACTGTTTCCCTCTGTTAAGACCCCAATTACATCATATGAGACACCGTATGAATGATAATCAATGTTCTATCCCATCCCATAAGGGACAAATAGGGATAACAGGGATAGCCGACAGTGAGCGGGGGCGCCATTTGCGCAGGATATAGGGTGCCAACCTCCGCTGGTAGGTAGGGTGCATGTAGTGAAGTGCAGGGCTAGGCACCGCCCTAGCCTTTCCTATTGTATGATTTTGTTATGGTGATGGTTTGAGTAGTGCACTGATTAAGAATTGTAAAATGAGTTATTAAAAGGTATTTTTTATATTTGAAGTACACTGGGGTTTTTCTGTGATTTTGTCGAAATATATCCCCAAAGATATTCTCCTTTTTCTGTGAACATAATCAAACCTCTGCCCATGATTTATGTCAGCAAGTTTATGTAGCCACTGACGAGGCGCACCCCCCTATACAGGATACTTCCAGTTGTGTTAAACAACATTTTCCTACAGGGCAGCCACTTGGGACCTCCACTACCAAGCAAACCCTCATTCCCAAACAATGAGATGTCGATGTTTGTCTGCAGCCAGGAAAGAAATATATCTTGGTACTGTGTTAGCCAGTAGATAGAAAAATATTTAGAATTGTGAGTCCTCAGTGGTTGATACCTTTTAATGGCTAACTGAAAAGATGGTAACAAATTGCAAGCTTTCGAGACTACACAGGTCTCTTCATCAGGCAAAGACTAATACAAATTCTGAAGAATCACATATTTATGCACAACATAGCATAGAAAAAAAAAAAGGAAAAATACAATAGAACACTGTGCTAGGATTCTTTCTAACTCTGCAGCTTGGGTGGTGCATACTGGAGAGATGCCTTCCCCTCCCTCCCCAACTGCTCTCTATTTGCCGTGTCTTTGCATTTTCAAAACATGCAAAACATGCGTTTTGCAAAACAAAACATGCAAGAAAGTCCTATCCTGAGACACTGGAAGCAGACCTTTTTGCTGGTGGCCACGTTCGCTTCTCCGTCAAGGTTGCACACCTATTTGAGTCCCTTTCCCCTCAGCTCCTTGCTCCTCCTGGCGCCATTTTCGTCGGTGGCACTGACACCAGCCAGAAAGCAATCCGGACGGCTACAAAAATTGTTCCCCCATATTTTTCAAGGTCTAGGCCACACTCTGGTACTAGGACCAGCAGGGAGCTGATCTTATATTGGGGCACTTGATTTCTTTTGGCTAAGCACCTTCTGATCAGGGGTTAGATTTCTTCTGTCAATTTCTTCTTAGCAGGAACAGACCTTTGTCATTTCTGGATTTTCTTAGCCACTCTGTATCATACAATTTTTAGTGGCAGACGCAGTAAATAACAACCAATGAATTTATTGGGAGATGTAGTGTACAATTAGCAGTTTGCACGTTTTGTTTATCTGGCGTTATCGCCATTCCGTCTGCCACTCAGAGCTTGTACCATGACAGCCTAGCAATTACAGTATGTCTGCACCAAGCACCTGCTTTAAATGCTTTTATACGCAGAGGGGGGCGTATTCTCTTAGGTTATGAAGTTATTGCTTGCATTCAGCAGGCGTCTTCCACCCTTTGGTATCTTTTAGAAGGATTTCCCACCCCAAACCTTTTTTATATGACCGTTTACACTGTGTTTCAGATTATGCAGATGCTATTTTTCTCTGATTTTCCTAATTGGTCGTTGTAAATGACTCAGTGTGATGTTCAATCATCAACCCTTAAAGTATAAATTACATTTGATTGGACAAACCTCCCAATTTTATGTGATATGCAAATACGGCTGCAGAGCTACTGTAGATCTGAAGCCTCTGTCACTGCAGCTCTATTTCCCACTTAGTGCCGCCACCTCCTGCTTGACTGACTGCTCCTTTGCCTGAACTTGCACATCAATAGTCACCTTTTAACTTGTGGAATAATTTGGATAAGCTTACTGCAGTATAATACACAGCTACACAGTTATGGATTGCTGAGAAACTGTGTGTTGTACCGAAACAACACTTGCATACAGTGGGTACGGAAAGTATTTAGACTATTTCAGACTCTTTGATTCATTGCAGCCATTTGGTAAATTCAAAAAATTTTTTTTCTCATTAATGTACACTCTACACCCCATCTTGACTTAAAAAAACAGAAATGTAGACATTTTTGCAAATTTAATAGAAAAGAAAAACTGAAATATCACATGGTCATAAGTATTCAGACCCTTTGCTCAGACACTCATGTTTAAGTCACATGATGTCCATTTCCTTGTGATCCTTCTTGAGATGGTTCTACTCCTTCATTGGAGTCCAGCTGTGTTTAAAGAAACTGATAGGACATGATTTGGAAAGGCACACACCTGTCTATATAAGAGCTCACAACTTAGGGTACTGTCACACAGTGGCACTTTTGTCGCTACGAAGGTACGATCCGTGACGTTCCAGCGATATCCATACGATATCGCTGTGTCTGACACGCAGCAGCGATCAGGGACCCTGCTGAGAATCGTACGTCATAGCAGATCGTTTGGAACTTTCTTTCGTCGCTGGATCTCCCGCTGTCATCGTTGGATCAGTGTGTGTGACACCGATCCAACGATGCGTTCGCTTGTAACCAGGGTAAACATCGGGTTACTAAGCGCAGGGCCGCGCTTAGTAACCCGATGTTTACCCTGGTTACCATCGTAAAAGTAAAAAAAAACAAACAGTACATACTCACATTCCGGTGTCCGTCAGGTCCCTCGCAGTCCGCTTCCCGCTCTGACTGACTCCCGGCCGGAAAGTAAGAGCAGAGCACAGCGGTGACGTCACCGCTGTGATCTGCTTTCACTTTACGGCGGCACTCAGTCAGAGCGGGAAGCAGACGGCTAGGGACCTGACGGACACCAGAATGTGAGTATGTACTGTTTGGTTTTTTTTACTTTTACGATGGTAACCAGGGTAAACATCGGGTTACTAAGCGTGGCCCTGCGCTTAGTAACCCGATGTTTACCCTGGTTACCCGGGGCCTTCGGCATCGTTGGTCGCTGGAGAGCGGTCTGTGTGACAGCTCTCCAGCGACCACACAACGACTTTCCAACGATCACGGCCAGGTCGTATCGCTGGTCGTGATCGTTGGAAAGTTGCAGAGTGTGACAGTACCCTTACAGTGCATGTCAGACCAAATGAGAATCATGAGGTCATAGGAACTGGCCAAGGAGCTCAGAGACAGAATTGTGGCAAGGCACAGATCTGGCCAAGGTTACAACAGAATTTCTGCAGTAGTCAAGGTTCCTAAGAGCACAGTGGCCTCCATAATTCTTAAATGGAAGAAGTTTGGGACCACCAGAAGTCTCCCTAGACCTGGCCGTCCAGCCAAACTGAGCAATCGTGGGAGTAGAGCCTTGGTGAGAGAGGTGAAGAAGAACCCCAAGATCACTGTGGCTGAGCTCCAGGGATGCAGTAGGGAGATGGGAGAAAGTTCCACAAAGTCAACTATCACTGCAGCCCTCCACCAGTTGGGCCTTTATGGCAGAGTGGCCCGACGGAAGCCTATGCTCAGTGTAAGACATATGAAAGCCCGCATAGAAATTGCTAAAAAAAAAACATATGAAGGACTCTCAAACTATGAGAAATAAGATTCTTTGGTCTGATGAGACAAAGATGGACCTTTTTGGTGATAATTCTAAGCGGTATATGTGGAGAAAACCAGGCACTGCTCATCACCTGCCCAATACAATCCCAACAGTGAAACATGCTGGTGACAGCATCATGCTATGGGGTGTTTTTCAGCTGCCGGGACAGGATGACTGGTTGTCATTGAAGGAAACATGAATACGGCCAAATACAGAGATACCTTGGATGAAAACTTCTTCCAGAGTGCTCTGGACCTCAGACTTGGCCGAAGGTTCACCTTCCAACAAGACAATGACCCTAAGCACACAGCTAAAATAACAAAGGAGTGGCTTCAGAACAACTCTGTGATCATTCTTGACTGGACCAGCCAGAGCCCTAACCTAAACCCAATTGAGCATCTCTAGAGAGACCTGACAATGGCTGTCCTCCAACGTTCACCATCCAACCTGACGGAACTGGAGCCGATCTGCAAGGAAGAATGGCAGTGGATCCCCAAATCCAGGTGTGAAAAACTTGTTGCATCATTCCCAAGAAGAGTCATGGCTGTACTAGCTCAAAAGGGTGCTTCTACTCAATACTGAGCAAAGCGTCTGAATACTTATGACCATGTGATATTTCAGTTTTTCTTTTTAAATAAATGTGCAAAAATTACTACATTTCTGTTTTATTCAGTCAAGATGGGGTGCAGAGTGTACATTAATGAGAAAAAAATTAACTTTTTTGAATTTACCAAATGGCTGCAATGAAACAAAGAGTGAAAAATTTAAAGGGGTCTGAATACTTTCCATACCCACTGTAGATTGATTGTCTGTCCAACAAGGCAGCATCGACATAAAATGAGTATGTCTGCCCACCTAGGCAGTATTTGCATAGAATTGGTATGTCTGCTCATTACATCAGCATCTGCATAGATTAAATAAGTATGTTCTGTGCACCAAGGCAACATCTACTTAGAATCGGTATGTTCTGCCCACCAAGTCAGTATCCACATAGAATCTGTATGTCTGCCTACCTAGACAACATCTTGTTCTGGATCTTGTTCTGGTAAACATTCCTTTGATTCTCCTACTGCTCAATGCCTGCAGTATCCAGGAGCGAAAAATACTTCACTACTTAGTGACTGCCTCCTAGTGGCAATTGCTATAACCACAGTCTCTGTGTCCCCCCAACGCATGTTGCTTTTTTCCTTTCCCCTTTTTATAGACTTCAATAGAGAACTCAGCCGTATACTGATTCTTCAGTGTGCTGGCAGTCCATCTAGTTTTAACCAAGATGGATTTAAGCTGTTTTTCAGAGTGGATGATGTGTTCAGGAGGCAAGGGGAGAAGTGGCTCATAAATGGTGAAAGCAGATGATTACGTAACGAGATATTTTTCTTATATTCACTTTTACTATTGATTCATGCAATAGAAGAAGTTTACTCCAGCAAATGTAATAACTGCCAGGGCATTATTAAAAAAATTGTTAAAATCCAAACAGTCCTTAATCAGCATCCATTTATGCCTTTTCAAGCATTTATAGTGCCATTTGTTATAATGCAAATTTTTGTTGAAACAACTGTGACCATGAAAGAGTGCTGTGACCATGAAAGAGTGGAGTAAACTAATCTTCTGCAAAACGACATTCACTTTCTTGTTTATTTTTTATTTTAAAGGGAACCTGTCACCGGAAATAATGCTGTTAACCTGCAGATATGGGGTTAATCTGGAGGCTAACAGCATTATGATGCTGCCCGGCGCCTGCACGCAGCAGGGAGAAAATGATCTTTATTCTCCCCTCCACCATTTGGTATTCAGTCATGGGGGAGGCGCTGTTCAGTCACCGCTGAGTATACAGAGCGGCCGCTGTAACCGTGCTCCCGGCCCTGACTGACATTGGCTCTACATTGTGGCCGGCTGTCAGTCAGGGCCGGGGGCGCGGTTACAGCGGCCGCTCTGTATACTCAGCAGTGACAACAGCGCCTCCCCCTATGACTGAATACCGAATGGTGGACGGGAGAATAAAGATCATTTTCTCCCTGCTGCGTGCAGGCGCCGGGCAGCATCATAATGCTGTTAGCCTCCAGATTAACCCCATATCTGCAGGTTAACAGCATTATTTCTGGTTGTATGACACATTTAACAAGGTCCCCTGACCGTGTCAAAATGCTGCTATGTTCTTACTAACACTGCTGTCTTTTAAAAACATATTTTTATTCCCAATCATAATATATGGAAATGAAGGAAGACTAGTCCTGCAGGCGTCTATTCCCCTAGACTGCTTCTGCCTCAGCACTTCTAACATATGAAGTCTTACATATAATCCCTGTCTTGTTAGGATGGCTAGAAACCTTCTTCTGCATATGTGCAATATGCCAGCGGCCCTACCACAGGGTCAGGGCCGCCATCAGGGCATTACTGCTGTATGGGGCCCGATGACACACAGGGAGGCCTCTTGTGCTACTGCTAATGGGGCCCCATCCTGCACTAACGTGCTGTGCGCTGTGGGCCTGCCAACATGTATGAGGACACTGTGGCCAGAAGAGGTGCTGCGCCTACTGGGGATCGCTTGTGAGGCAAGTATGAAAAACGTTTTTTTTTTCCTTTATAAAATGAATTATATGGATGAGGAGGGGGTCTGCACATGATGAAAGGGGGGTCGGCACTACTACTACTAAACTACTGACACACAGAAAGGCGTGCAGCAAGCCTATCTTATAGTGGAGACGGCCAGCAGGGCGACAAGTTGGCAAGACCATTCGGTGTGAGGATGTTTCTCATCGCTGTCGCTGAGGTTCATTGCAGTTTCACTTCTCATGAACCAATGTATGTACAGTCTAAATTTCAGTACAATTGTCCATCTCTCTTAGAAGTTACAGCAATTTTTCCAGGTAAAGTAGCGAGTGAACCACCCTGTAGAATAGGGATTGTTTGGACTATGGAGGTTGTCAGTTACATCAGGTAGACAGGATAAGAAGGTCACGGCCGAGCTGGGGAACAAAAGTACTTTTTATAAAGTGTTAGTAAGGCACATAGAATAAATAAATATGCACCCTGATCTCTATAGTAGTAGTGTGAGAAAGCCTCTAAGCTGTACAAAGTCCCCCTTTTTGTGAGAACCTACACTCACACATCACCCTTTCTTCTACTTCATTAACAAGCATCAGCCCTATTACCTATTGGCCTACCAGAGAATACTACACTTTACTTATTTGCTAGATTATAACCCTAATTGCAGGTTTACTGTATATTTGGTCTTATGCTCATATTTAGGTGGATGAGAAGGAACAAGGACGCCTCCTGCATAAGGATGTATTTACTGTTTTATCTGGAAGAAAGAAGTCCGTGCGACATGTCTTCCTGTTCCAAAAACTTCTGCTTCTGAGTAAACTGAAGACAGCAGAAGGAGGACTGGAGACATATGGATTTAAACAAGCTTTTAAGGTAAGAAAACTGAAATGAAGGAAAATAACATGAACAACTGAATAGTGTTATTACTTCTTGCGTCAAGATCTATGTACGTAGCCCAATAGAACATTGTGTTGGCAGGGGCAGGGAAATTTCTGCAGAAGTTGATATCCCATGTTCAACATGTTACACAATGTGACAGCACAGAATAGTTGGGGGTTTCGTCCTTCACATTTTAAATGCTACTTAGTATTTTTAAGGAATATTTTTAGTTATGGAACAGTAGTAAAAAGGCTTAATTTATTTGTTTGGAGCATAAAAAAATGGCAAGCATAAGTTTCTGAGCAACTTTAACAAGGACCAAATTGTGAGATGACTTGGTTAAAGCATCTTTAAAATGACAGGTGATAGGGTCATAGGCATCCAAGACTCAGTAATGCTTGTTGAGAGCGAAGACTGTTCAATGTGGTCCAGTCCTAAATAAGGGATGCTGTAGCACGAGCTGCTGAAAGAGTTAATGTTGGTTGTGATAGAAGCTGTACATACAGGTCCTTCTCAAAAAATTAGCATATAGTGTTAAATTTCATTATTTACCATAATGTAATGATTACAATTAAACTTTCATATATTATAGATTCATTATCCACCAACTGAAATTTGTCAGGTCTTTTATTGTTTTAATACTGATGATTTTGGCATACAACTCCTGATAACCCAAAAAACCTGTCTCAATAAATTAGCATATTTCACCCGACCAATCAAATAAAAGTGTTTTGTAATACCAAACAAAAAAACCATCAAATAATAATGTTCAGTTATGCACTCAATACTTGGTCGGGAATCCTTTGGCAGAAATGACTGCTTCAATGCGGCGTGGCATGGAGGCAATCAGCCTGTGACACTGCTGAGATGTTATGGAGGCCCAAGATGCTTCAATAGCGGCCTTAAGCTCATCCAGAGTGTTGGGTCTTGCGTCTCTCAACTTTCTCTTCACAATATCCCACAGATTCTCTATGGGGTTCAGGTCAGGAGAGTTGGCAGGCCAATTGAGCACAGTAATACCATGGTCAGTAAACCATTTACCAGTGGTTTTGGCACTGTGAGCAGGTGCCAGGTCGTGCTGAAAAATGAAATCTTCATCTCCATAAAGCATTTCAGCCGATGGAAGCATGAAGTGCTCCAAAATCTCCTGATAGCTAGCTGCATTGACCCTGCCCTTGATGAAACACAGTGGACCAACACCAGCAGCTGACATGGCACCCCACACCATCACTGACTGTGGGTACTTGACACTGGACTTCAGGCATTTTGGCATTTCCTTCTCCCCAGTCTTCCTCCAGACTCTGGCACCTTGATTTCCGAATGACATGCAAAATGTGCTTTCATCAGAAAAAAGTACTTGGGACCACTTAGCAACAGTCCAGTGCTGCTTCTCTGTAGCCCAGGTCAGGCGCTTCTGCCGCTGTTTATGGTTCAAAAGTGGCTTTACCTGGGGAATGCGGCACCTGTAGCCCATTTCCTGCACACGCCTGTGCACGGTGGCTCTGGATGTTTCCACACCAGACTCAGTCCACTGCTTCCTCAGGTTCCCCAAGGTCTGGAATCGGTCCTTCTCCACAATCTTCCTCAGGGTCCGGTCACCTCTTCTCGTTGTACAGCGTTTTCTGCCACATTGTTTCCTTCCAACAGACTTACCATTGAGGTGCCTTGATACAGCACTCTGGGAACAGCCTATTTGTTGAGAAATTTATTTCTGGGTCTTACCCTCTTGCTTGAGGGTGTCAATGATGGCCTTCTTGACATCTGTCAGGTCGCTAGTCTTACCCATAATGGGGGTTTTGAGTAATGAACCAGGCAGGGAGTTTTTAAAAGCCTCAGGTATCTTTTGCATGTGTTTAGAGTTAATTAGTTGATTCAGAAGATTAGGGTAATAGGTCATTTAGAGAACCTTTTCTTGATATGCTAATTTATTGAGACAGGTTTTTTGGGTTATCAGGAGTTGTATGCCAAAATCATCAGTATTAAAACAATAAAAGACCTGACAAATTTCAGTTGGTGGATAATGAATCTATAATATATGAAAGTTTAATTGTAATCATTACATTATGGTAAATAATGAAATTTAACACTATATGCTAATTTTTTGAGAAGGACCTGTAGAAGTTTGCGTGTAGAGCTTTTTAACCACAGGCCTGTCAGATTGCCCATGCTGACCACTGTAACATCATGTCAGGCCAGTCGGCTGAGTAGGACAATGTCAGGAAATACGGAAGATAAGGTTGTGAGATACTATTACAGACTTTGAGCCCAAAAATATAGTTATCAAATGAGAATTTTTCTTTTTAAAGTTCAAAAACCATGCATAATGAGAAACAACGTAGGTTACATTCACACGCAGCAGTCATGCTATGGCTTTTAATCCTGTGCCTGTGCGGACAGTGTACTGTTCGCCTGCACAATCACCTATTGGTCTTATAGGGAAAACCGGTGTTACCCTGCAAGATTAAGTAATTGTGCAGGAAAGACCGTAGCAGTATAGGGCTGCTGTGGTTAAAAGCCACAGCATGACCTCTGCGTGTGTACGCAGCCATATTCTGCTGAACAGACTATAATCTATCATTTTCATCTATATAATGGAAAAATAATGGTAATAAACTGTATATTCCTTTTCTCATTTAGACAGCTGACATGGGTCTTACAGAGAATGCTGGAGAGGGAGACACTCGAATTGAGCTTTGGTTTCGTCGTCAAAAGTCTCGTGAGACATTACTTCTCCAAGCAGAGACTTCAAACGTGAAAGAGACTTGGACTAATGAGATCACAAAACTCTTGTGGGATCAGGGAGGACTAAGCAAAGGTACACGTTTATTCAATGTTATTTCTCATTTAATTAAACCATCCAAGAAACATGTGTGAATCCCAAGGAACATAGATTAAATCCGGCCCATGATGTCATTTTATGTGGCCCATGATGTCCAGATGCAGAAGAACCTGCTCTTTACTTTACCCATACACCAAAGTGGAGAGCTTGTCCTGCGTTTAACGCCTGTGAGTTGCTGAACAGAGCGGTGTGGAGCTGCGCACTGGGCCTCAGAATCCAAGATGGCACTTGCTCCTTGTGCTGGTTCCACCTCCTCTGATAAGCATTCCCAACACAGGGAGTGGGTGCCATCTTGGCAGAGGCGTAGCTAGGGTTTTGGTTCAGGGGGGGCGAAGCTTCTGAGTGGGCCCCTAACCAGGTAACCTTGATTACAACTGGGTGACGCACCCTAATAGTGGAGAAGGAGCTCAGCAGATGACCGCGCTGTTGCTGAAAATAATCTCTATACAAAAAGCAACATGGATACTACCGCCATATGGTCAGTGGTAGATACCAGCCCTACAGAACATATAAGAGATCACAGCACAGTTACAGATAATGACTTACTGCTGACGTTCTTTCTGATGGAGTTGTTCACTTTTCCGGTCTTTTCCATCTGGCCCAGACCGACACAACTTCTTCCACCCAGGACTCGTCTGCAGAGAATACAACAAAGACACATTTCACTTCTCATATTTTCAGCACGTCACCATCTATTCCCAACCTGCATAAACTCCTCATCCTACTAGTACCCCAATGCTGCTGCCATATGTGTCCCTATTACTGCACCTGCTGTGTGGTTCTCTGTGCCCTCTAAATTCTAAAGCACCCCTCTATAATATAGTAATGCCGGTTGCAAGTGTCCTAGAAAACAGTGCCCATATTTTGCTCCCTAGAAAGTAATAATGCCCTGTGTGCCCCTTTGATAGTCATAGTAACCTGAGTTCCCCTATACCAATAAGTGCCCACTTTACATTGAATAATGTCCCTAGTCTCCCCCCTGTACAGCTCCCCTATACACAGTATGATGCTCTCTTATACGTAACATGATGCCTCCTCACTGTAATGTGCCCCTACACAGTATACTGACACTGTATGATGGCCCCCTAGATAGCCTCCATATAGTATAATGTGCCAGATAGTCCTCAATATAGTATAATACATTCCCCATAGGCCTGTATAGTATAATGCATTCCCCATAGGCCTGTATAGTATAATGCACTCCCCATAGGCCTGTATAGTATAATTCACTCCCCATAGGCCACTATTGTTTAATGCACTCCCCTTAGGCCTGTATAGTATAATGCACTCCCCATAGGCCTATATAGTATAATGCACTCCCCATATACCTGTATAGTATAATGCACTCCCCACAGCATGTATAATGCGCTCCCTATAGACCTGTATAGTATAATGCACTCCCTATAGGCCTCTATGGTATAATGCACTCCCCATAGGCAGCCAGTACACTATAATGCACCCCCATTAGGCAGCATGTATAGTATAATGCACCCCCATTAGGCAGCCTGTATAGTGTAATGCACCCCCATTAGGCACCCTATATAGTACAATGCACCCCCATTTGGCAGTCTGTATAGTATAATGCACCCCATTAGACAGCCAGTACAATATAATGTACCCCCATTAGGCATCTTGTATAGTATAATGAACCCCCATAGGCAGCCAGTACAGTATAATGCACCCCCATTAGGCAGCCTGTATAGTATAATGCAACTCCATTAGGCAGCCTGCATAGTATAATGCACCCCCATTAGGCAGCCAGTACTGTATAATGCACCCCCATAGGCAGCCAGTACAGTATAATGCACTCCCATTAGGCAGCCTGTATAATATAATGCACCCCCATTAGGCAGCTAGTACAGTATAATGCACCCCCATAGGCAGCCAGTACTGTATAATGCACCCCCATAGGCAGCCAGTACAGTATAATGCACCCCTATTAGGCAGCCTGTATAATATAATGCACCCCCATAGGGAGCCAGTACAGTATAATGCACCCCCATTAGGCAGTCAGTACTGTATAATTCACCCCCATAGGCAGCCAGTACTGTATAATTCACCCCCATAGGCAGCCAGCACAGTATAATGCACCCTCATTAGGCCATGTTTCTCTGGGAAGCAGCCCGAGTGCTGTCTTTTTGCTACACAAAATAGTGTACACCATAGTGAAGAGCCACTGCTTGTTAGTCTCGCTCACTGTGGAAAGAGGTCAGAGTAGCATGTGGCCCGTATACATGATACACTATGGTGAGAGAACTTTGTGGTGGAACAAAATCGTTCTAGGACGTGATCAGAATAGTGTCTGATTTTGCTGGTTCACATGCAGCATTTAAGTGACTGTGAGGTCGTGACTCACTCAGAAAAGTGATCTAAGTACCAGGAGTGATAGGCCAGTACAATCACTGATTGAGACCAAAGAATGGCCCATATGGGGGGGTTAGTCCAGTTTCTGTAGGTGGGTGTAGTCTGCAGGGGAGGAGCTTACATTCGTAATACAAAGGCCACGTGCACACGTTGCGGAAAGTCATGCGGATTTTTCCAGACTGATTTTGGTAAATCTGCAGGTAAACCGCACTGTGGATTACCTGCGGAATTACCGCGGATTTACCGTGTTTTTTTGCGGATTCCACCTGCGGCTTTACACATGTGGATTCCTATTATGGAGCAGGTGTAAACCGCTGCGGAATCCGCACAAAGAATTGACATGCTGCGGAATAAACAATGCTACGTTTCTGCGCGTTTTTTTCCGCAGCATGTGCACTGTGGATTTTGTTTTCCACAGGTTTACATGGTACTGTAAACTCATGGAAAACTGCTGCAAATCCGCAACGTGTGCACATACCCTTAGTGTCAGGCTTCTGTTGGCAACAGTGTACACCCATGGTTTCCTGTATCTATGCACTAAGCAACCAAGACAGGAGTTTGACACCCCTGCACTAAGGAAAAAATGGCTTTAATTGGTAGCAGTAAAAGTAAAACTTTTCAGTGTGTAGCCCAGGACTGAAGTGATGTGCCGGCTTTTGCTATCTCCTTATCAAACCCGGCAGGATATGAGACATGGTTACATACAGTAAACCATTTCATATCCCTTATTTTTTTACATATTCCTCACTAATAACACAGGTCTGCAAAAAAATTTTTTTCAAGAGGTGTTTTGGTTATTCCACGTAATCTTTATGTTTTTAAGTGCACTGAATCCGAAAATGACCTCCGTTTTGTCATAGGACATCACGTTTTCTGACAATTTAAGTAACTATGTTAAATAAGATAATACCTCAAAATAAATGAAAATAGACTCATAAATTTTTTATTACAAATGTTTCAAGAAAATCATTTTTTAACTGCAATGAGCTCACTAACACACACTAAAATCGATTCTTCTTCCCTGTGAGGCTTCTCTTGGTACATTTACGCTTGTGAGTAGCATCTGGAATGTCTCTCTGAAGCGTCCAACAGTAGTCTGCCATGTCATTATTTGTTCTTCTTTTAGACCTTTACTGGCCAGCCACACTGTGGAGTAGTTGGAAGCATGTGATGGAGCATTGCCTACATGAAAATCATGTTTTTCTTGAATGATACTGACTTCTTCCTGTACCACTGCTTGAAGAAGTTGTCTTCCAGAAACTGGCAGTAGGTCTGGGAGTTGAGCTTCACTCCATCCTCAACCAAAAAAGGTCCCACAAGTTCATCTTTGATGATACCAGCCCATACCAGTCCCCCACCTCCACCTTGCTGGCGTCTGCGTCGGAGTGGAGCTCTCTGCCCTTTACTGATCCAGCCTCTGGCCCATCCATCTGGCCCATCAAGAGTCACTCATTTCATCAGTCCATAAAACCTTTGAAAAGTCAGTCTTTTATATTTCTTGGCCCAGTCTTAACGTTTTATCTTATGTTTCTTGTTCAAATGTGGTCGTTTTTCAGCCTTCCTTACCTTGGCCACCTTGGCCATGTCCCTGAGTATCGCACACCTCGTGCTTTTTGTTACTTCAGTAACGTTGCAGCTCTGAAATATGGCAAAACTGGTGGCAAATGGCATCTTGGCAAATTCACGCTTGATTTTCCTCAATTCATGGGCAGTTATTTTGCGCCTTTTTTGCCCAACACGCTTCTTGCAACCCTGTTGGCTATTGCGATGAAACGCTTGATTGTTCGGTGATCACGCTTCAAAAGTTTGTCAATTAAAAGACTGCTGCATCCCTCTGCAAGACACCTCACAATTTTGGACTTTTCAGAGTCCGTCAAATCTCTCTTCTGACCCATTTTGCCAAAGGAAAGGAAGTTGCCTAATAATTAAGCACACCTTATATAGGGTTTTGATGTGATTAGACAACACCCCTCCTCATTACAGAGATGCACATCACCTGATTTACTTAATTGGTAGTTGGCTCTCAAGCCTGAACAGCTTGGAGTAGGACAGCATGTATAAAAAGTGTCATGTGGTCAAAATACAACTTGCCTAATAATTCTGCACGCTGTGTGTGTGTGTGTGTGTGTGTGTGTGTGTGTGTATATATATATATATATATATATATATATATATATATAGACTGTATATATGTTTTCACGAATATTTGAGCCCATGGATCCATTCTATGTCCATTTTGTACGGATGCCATATGGATTACCGTATTTTTCGGACTATAAGACGCACCGGACTATAAGGCGCACCTAGGTTTTAGAGGTGGAAAATAGGCAAAAAAATATTTGAAGCAAAAAAATGTGGTAAAATATTTAATAACATAAATAACATTCTATTATATGTGGTGTTATTATATATAATAGTATGTTATTATGTTGGAAGCTGTGGGACCAGTGTGGTGTCTGTGAAGTACTATATGAAGACGCTGGAGGGTGAGTATAAGAATGGGGGCACAGGGATTATATTGAAAGCACCACTCCAGCACTGCAAAATAACACTGGAGTGCTGCTTTAAGAACCCATGGGAGAACTATAACTCCCAGCATGTCCTGCAGATCCTATGACATGCTGGGAGTTATAGTTCACCAAAGGAGTGGCAGAGTGCTTTATTGTGTTTTGTAAAGACTAACCTCTTAATTGTGGCAGCCAGCCACACTGGTGAGGTAAAAGCTGGAGCATCCCATGACTGCACACACAGAGCCCTCCCTCTTGTTGCCTTTCCACAGCACAGGTTATAAAGAGGAAGCCTGCAGATTCTAGTGGGGAGTCTGAAGGACCTGTGATGATGTCAAGAAGAGGGAGGGCTCTGAGCTGCCATGTGATGCTCCAGCCCGCCCACTTCTGACATCACACAGGTCCTCCTTGTGCACCACAGCTCAGCGTCCAGCACAGCCCCAGCAGGCAGGTATGCAGCGATCTCCTGGCCCCTGCTGCTGCCTCCTCCTCCTCCCCCAGACACACAGATCTCAGCTGCTGCAGGAATCAGCGCTGGGAAACTATGTGTGTGTTGCTGCTTAAGTGCAGTATTCATTTGCTTCTCCTGGCTCATGGCTCAGTTGATCAGTGGGCGGGGAAGCAGCTAATGAATATTCACTGCACTTAATCATCGGGACCAGTGGTTTCCCCAGTGCTGATTCCGGGCAGTGAGGACATCCTGAAGTGGGATAACAGTGCGATCCCACTCCCTGCTGCCCCCCTCCCCACATGCTACATCCGTACCATAAGACGCACCCACACTTTCCTCCCAAATTTGGAGGAAAAAAAGTGCGTCTTATGGTCAGAAAAATACGGTACATACGGAGGATGCCATGCGCAAAATACGCAGCCACGCTTTGCCTACGGATGACATACGGATCACTGTTTTGGGATCATTTCTGCATATTACGCCTGTAAAAAACGTACCGTATTTCCCTACGCTAAGTGTGACGCCGGCCTGAGAGAGACTTGCTCAGCTGTGTGAGCAGGACTAGGCTCTCCTGCTAAACCTTGACAAAAAGACTGACTGGCACTTCTAAGCTAATGTGAACAGGTGCCAACTAGGAACAGCTGCCTCCATGTACAATAAACAAAAAAACGTTGCTCTCCGTAGTGCTAAAGCATGTCAATTCTTTATATATTTTCAGCTTTATAGCTTCTTAACACTTAAAGGGGGTACCTAAAATGGCAACTCCAAATAAGTTGGCTGACCCATTTTAAATTACTGCCCCATAACCCCACCACAGACCCCTCCTCCCCCAAGACCTGACCCCAGCTCCACCTCTGTACAAATCTGCTAACCCCCACACTTCTAAATGTCCCTCCAGCTCACTATATTCCCACATCAGCTAGGTCATGTCGGCCTCCCTTCAAGGCCAGGGGCCTAGTACGGCCTCTTTGGAGTGGTACTAATAAAACATCCCCTTTAAAGCAAATGTCTGCTATGAATTACCATGTCCACCATGTAAGTATGGTTAATTTAAGGCTACGTTCACATTTGCGGTCAGCGCCGCAGCGTCGGGCGCCGCAGCGGCGCCGCATGCGTCATGCGCCCCTATATTTAACATGGGGGCGCATGGACATGCGTTGTGCTGCGTTTTGCGCCGCATGGCCGCAAGCGTTGGACGCAAGAAACGCTTCAAGTTGCATTTTTTTTGCGTCCAACTTTCGGCCAAAAAGGACGCATGCGGCGCAAAACGCAGCGTTTTAGCGTGCGTTTTGCCGCGTTTTTGTTTGCGTTGTGCGCTGCGGCGCCGACGCTGCGGCGCACAACGCAAATGTGAACGTAGCCTAATAGAGTAGCAGTAGTAGTGGTGGTAGTAGTAGTTTACAAAGGTAACACTGAGATTGTTTTCAGCCACTGGTAGAGGGGAGAATACTCAGTCAGCTTTGGAGCTCACATTTCTAACACAATTTTTTCTATGTTTTTTGCATCTATAACATGATGATCGTATTAGTATGGACATAATTTCTTAATGAATGACTTGTCATACACCTAATAAAATAGGATTGTTAGGCTTGTTAAAATCCCACAATGTCAGGCTTTCTCCATACTTGTAGATTGTTGATCCCGCTGGATTTAGCAGGATATGGTAGCATGGTACATAAGGGAAGAATGAGAATTTGGGAATATATATTTTTATATGAGGCACAAACAGAAGAAAAATATGCTCACCAAACTGCTTGAAAAGATATATATTTTTCTATTTTAGAAAAAGTGCACAATATTCCCGGGAGAGAGTTGACGGGGTGTATGAAAGGGGGGCAGACATTTCACATTCAGTCATCCTTAGAGGAAGTGCGATCCAACACGAAGAGTCTGTTGCCTATTCATATTCTTTGTTATGCTTTCCTGTGAATATGCACTTTTACTAAAATAAAAAGATGTAATCTATTCATGCAGTTTGGTGAGTGCCATATTTTTGTGCTTAATATGTGCCTCTCTTAGATTCAGAGCACCGCCTTGCTGTGTGTCCTAGTCCCGCCTGTCTGTTTGGATAAGAGAGAGCAGTGCCAACTGCATTTCTTTTGAATAAACAATGATTCTATGATTTGATTCAGTGTTTTTGCTTAAAAAATTGTTCAGCCACACGCAGTGATTGACAGCTCCTCAGGCATATAAACCTGTCAATCACCCCGTGTGGATGGAGGGAGCAGAGCTCGGGTTTTCTCTTAGTCCTGACATTTAACTTTTTTTTTTACTAGAGAATCTTGGATCAAGTCCAAGAACAATATATTGCCTCACCCTCTATACTATTCACACAGATACGGATAGAGACCTGACCGAGCTGCTTTTTAATACTATTTAAGATATATACTTCAACTGATATCCCTAATCAGTTGTTTTACTGTCTCTAGTCTGTTATGTGTGTAGGCAATGAGTACCTGATGTATGGTTAATGGTAATGTGTCACATAAAATCATTTACAAACATCTGTGATTGCAGCTCATTTCTATCCTGTTTACCACCTCCTCATTCTCTTTGAAACTTGCTGTTATACTGCCCTCTACTGGTGCAATGTGCATATATTCTTATTTTGTACATTGTTCCTAATGCAGCAAAGCTTTCAAAACAAAGGGCATGGCGATGTGTTGATGACCATTATGACGGTCTCCTCTCTCCTTTGACATGATACAGGTGTCATGAATGGTTCCTGAATTCTGGTTCTGCTAATAATGAAAAGCAGATATGGATAAGTTGTACCATATATTCAGAGGGCCTTTTCTGCTGAGTGAGGGAACATCAGACTGAAGTTAAAATTGAGAAATTCATTTTAGATTTTAAACTGATTGAGATGTCTTTAGACACAGTGGATATAAAAACTCTACACACCCCTATTAAAATGGCAGGTTTCATCATGTAAAAAAATCATACCAAGAGGAATAATTTCAGAATGTTTTCCACAAACTGAAAATTATTTTGAGAGGGAAAATGAAAGTAACAAAAATTTTTAAAAAAATGTGATTCCATTAGGCAATCACATGTAATGTTAAATAGTATTCCGTACACAGCTGCCATAATTTAAAGTGATTCTGGTGAACCCCATATGAAATGTAGCTGTTCTAGCAGAATTTTCTTAGTTTAATTTTACAGCAAAAGCCATGGTCCATAAACAGCTTTCAGCACAGCAAATGGATTTCATTGTTCAAAGTTATCAGTCTGATGAAGGGTACAAAAATGATTCCAAGGCATTACATATACCGTGGAACATTGTGAAGACGATCATCAAGAAGTGGCTTAAATTTGGTACAATTTTGACATTACCCAGAACTGGACTCCATCAAAAAGTTATAAAAAGACCAGAACAAAATTGTTCTGGGAGAGTTAAAGGAACAGCAACATTAAAAGAGCTGCAGGTATTTCTGGCAAGTGCTGTTTGTACACTACATGTGAGCTATACAGCTCTTAAGGTAAATCAGAGAAAAAGCAAAAAATATTATTCGGATTGGTTAGTCAAAGACTTGATTTGTTAAAGGGTGATATCACTTAAAATTAACCCCTTAATGTCCGCCGATACACCTTTTAATGGCGACAGTTAAGGGTACTTATTCCTCAGCGCCGCTTTTTAACGGCACTGAGAAGTAAGGTTATAGCGCCCCCATCGTCGGAAACTCTTCGGGGTCTCGGCTACCGTGGTAGCCGAGACATCGGAGAACATGATTCGGATTGGTTTATACTGTCCCCAGTGATGCGATCAACGTTATTCATGGAATAACGGCGACCGCAAAAAACGAAAAAAAAAAAGTCTGATTTCCTATTTATTTCTCTTTCCTGTTGTGAATTCCGCTCTTGGGCTCCCTCCGGTGTTTATAAGTAGCATTTTTGTGAGTTCTGCTCTTGGGCTCCCTCCTGTGGTTTTGAGTGGTATGGCTGCTTCTTGGATTTAGCATCAGCAGCTGTTTTCACTGATCGTCTTTCTGGCTCTGCTATATTAGTCTGGCCTTTTCCCTAATTCAATGCCAGTTGTCAATTGTTGAGCTTGGAGTCATGGCTCTCTGAGGATTTCCCTGTCACTCTGACCATTTCAGCAAAGCTAAGTCCTTGCTTGTCTTTTTGCAGTTCACTTGTTGTGGACTTTGTTGTTTAGCACTTTCTATGTTTTGCTCATTTGTCCAGCTTATCAGTATGTATCTAGTCAGCTAAGCTGGAAGCTCTGGGCAGCAGAGTTTGCCCTCCACACCTTTAGTCAGGTGTGGAGATTTTTGCATTTCTCTGCGGTGGACTTTTTCTAGTTTTTATTACTGACCGCACAGTGTTCTGTCCTGTACTAATTCTTTCTAGCTAGTAGTGGCCTCCTTTGCTAAATCTTGTTTCATACTACGTATGTCATTTCCTTCTCCTCTCACAGTCATTATTTGTGGGGGGCTGTCCTTTCCTTTGGGGATTTTCTCTGAGGCAAGATAGCTTTCATGCTTCTACCTTTAGGGGTAGCTAGATCTCCGGCTGTGACGAGGTGTCCAGGGAGTGACAGGAACATCCCACAGCTACTGCTAGTGTCTGTGTTAAGATCAGGAACTGCGGTCGGTATAGTTACCACCTGCCCAGAGCTAGTCGCATGTCGCTCCTTAATCACCAGACCATAACACTTTCCTCTGATATGATCTAGCACATCAGAGGAGAGAGAAATTGGCCCCCCTGGTACCTCCGGCACCTCCTGCATCCCCCAGTGATGTCTCCCGGCATTCGGCATCTTCCTCCGAGAAGAAAATGACGGCGCATGTGCACCCAGCAACAATAGGAGATTTCTCTTATTAGTTCATTTTGATCACTGTGATAGACCCTATCACAGTGATAAAAATAAAACAAATAAACCCCCTTTATCACCCCCTTAGTTCAGTAAAAGTAATGAAAGTATTTATTTCCATTTTTACGTTAGGGTTGGGTCTAGGGTTAGAGTTGGGATTAGAGCTAGGGTTCGGTTTGGGCTAGGGTTTGAGCTAGGGTTAGGGTTGGGGCTAGAGTTGTGGGGTTAGGATGGTGTTGGGGTTAGGGTTATGGTTAAGGTGGGGGGTTTAGGGCTAGGTTTGGGCTAGGGTTAGGGATGGGGCTGGGGTTAGGACTAGGGTTGGGGTTAGGGTGGTGTTGGGCTTAGGGTTGTGGTTAGGATTATGGTTAGGTTTGGGACTAGGGTTGGGGTTAGAGCTAGGGTTGGGGTTAAAGTTGTGTTGGGGTTATGATTCTGGTGTTGGGGTTAGGGTTGTGGTTAGGGTTGGGATTAGGGTTAGTGGTGTGTTGGGGTTATGGTTGGGGTTACAGCTGTGTTAGGGTTGGAGTTAGAATTGGGAATTTCCACTGTTTATGTACATCAGGGGGTCTCCAAACGCGACATGGCGCCTGACATTGATTCCAGCCAATTTTGTGTTCAAAAAGTCAAACGGTGCTCTCTGCCTTCTGAGCCCTGCCATGCGCCCAAACTGTGGCTTTTCCCACACATACGGAGTATCGGCGTACTCAGGAGAAAATGGACCACAAAATTTGTTGTGCAATTTCTCCTGATAGCCTTGTGAAAATAAAAAAGTTTGGTTCCAAAATAAATTTTTTGTGAAAAAGTAAAATGTTCATTTTTTCCTTCCACATTGCTTTAGTTCTCGTGAAGCACCCGAAGGGTTAATAAACTTCTTGAATGTGTTTTTGCGCACCTTGAGAAGTGCAGTTTTTAGAATGGTGTCACTTTTGGGTATTTTCTGTTATATTGACCCCCCCAAACTCACTTCAAATGTGAGATGGTCCCTAAAAAAATAGTTTTGTAAATTTTGTTGGAAAAATGAGAAATCGCTGGTCATCCCTTAACTCTTATAACTTCCTAACAAAAAAAAAGTATGTTTCCAAACTTGTGCTGATGTAAAGTAGACATGTGGGAAATGTTATTTATTAACTCTTTTGTGCGATATGACGCTCCGATTTGAGGGCACAACAATTAAAAGTTTGATAATTGCTAAATTTTCAAATTTTTTGCCAAATTTGTTTTTTTCATAAATAAACACAAGTAATATCGAAGAAATTTTACCACTAACATGAAGTAGTGGTAAAGTGTAGTTGTGATGAAAAAAATCATTTCACTAATAATTAGGTTTTTTTTCTAGAGCATCGAGTCCAGGACACATCCACAGTTGGTTCAAGCCACCGGTCATTTCTGGACATTAAGGCTGGATTCAATGCAATAAGTGAAAGGACAGTGAGTGCTCTCCTGACTGCAAGAGGTGGGTCTAGCAAAAACACCATAAAAAAGGGGCTATAAGGATGAATAATGCACAAATATAAAACAGTTCAACTTTTTCAGGTTCTCGTACCCGTGCTTCTGTGCCTTTCTTATCCTGTGAGCACAGTTCTCCTTCCCCTCCATCATCTCTCAGCCTTGCACTCCCATCTGGAGCAAGCCCTCGTAGGCTGCGTTCTCCTGGAAGGGTCTCTCATCCAGAAAAAATAAGCGAAGAGATAGGTGAATCTTTCACAGGTAAAAAGGTGTATGGGTATGAATATGTTTGTGTGGGGTTGTATGTACACATACATGACAGACCCCAGCTATCAAGATGCTGTGTGTATCCTCAAGTTGTCCATAACATGTACCATTTGCTATCCATAACTAAGAATCCTAAAAAAACCTAAATCATTCACCTTTATCATCACTGCTCAGTAGAATCGCAGAATTAAACACTGTAAGAGCCATACTTGGACATATTTGTGTTTTTGACATGACTAGAAGCAACGGTGTTAGTTTCCTGTTTTTGATATTTCTGTATACTAGACTTTTAGTTATACATTTAGTGCATTTCTGTGCTGTGTAGTCATTCTTTAATGCAGTCATTAGGACAACACGTAAAACGCTGATAAAAAGGAGGTATACAATTGGTTACAGGTGCAATCAAAATTATTCAACCCCCATTGCAAATTAGTTATTTTAGAAAAATGTTCAAACTTTCTGCTGTTTGCAATAAATCAATGAAACAAGAATATTGTAGTGGTTTCTTCAAATTCACCACAATGTCACTTTTACTGACTACTGCTGTCTCAGAATTCTTCACCCCTCATGACAAGAGTCTCTAATTCTTAGTAGAGCAGCACTGGTTATGACCTGTTACAAACATGTTTTCTCCAACATAGGTTAAATAAGTATTTCCCACCTACATAGAATGGAGAGGTCTGTAATTTTTATCATAGGTACACGTCAACTGTGGGAGACAGAAAAAAATCACATTGTATGACTTTTAAATAATTAAGTTGCTTTTTTATTTCATGAAAAAAGTATTTGATCAACTAGCAAGAATTCTGGCTCTCACAGACCTGTCTTTTTTTCCTTAATAAGCCCTCCTACTCTTCATCCATTACCTGAATTAATTGCACCTGTTTGAACTCGTTACCTGTATAAAAGACACCTGTCCACACATTTAATAAATCATACTTCAACCTCTCCACCATGGCCAAGACCAGAAAGCTGTCTAAGGATACCAGGGACAAAATAGTAGACCTGCACAAGGCTGGGATGGGCTACAGGACAATAGGCAAGCAGCTTGGTGAGAAGGCAATGAGCTTTGGCACAATATTAGAAAATGGAAGAAACACAAGATGACTGTCAGTCTTCCTCGGTCTGGGGCTCCATGCTGGATTTCACCTTATGGGGTAAGGATAATTCTGAGAAAGGTCAGAAATCAGCCCAGAACTACATGGGAGGACCTGTTCAATGACCTGAAGACAGCAGGAACCACAGTCTCAAACATTGCTGTTAGTAACACGCTACACCATCATGGATTAAAAGTCTGCAGTGCATGCATGGCCCCCCTGCTCATGGCAGCACGTGTCTAGGCCCTTTGAAGTTTACCAATGACCATCTGGATGATCCAGAGGAGGCATGGGAGAAGGCAATGTAGTCAGAAGAAAGCAAAATAGAACTTTTTGGTATCAACTCCACTTGCCGTGTTTGGAGGAAGAAGAAAGATGAGTACTACTGCAAGAACACCTTCCCAACCATGAAGTATGGTGGAGGAAACTTCATACTTTGGTGGTGCTTTTCTGCAAAAAGGACAGGACGACGGCTCAGTATTGAAGGGAGGATGGACGGGGTCATGTATCGCAAGATTTTGGCCACCAACCTCCTTCCCTCAATAAGAGCATTGAAGATGGGTCATGGTTGGGTCTTTCAGCATGGCAATGACCTGAAACGCACAGCTAGGGGTATTAACCCCTTAAGCCCCAAGGGTGGTTTGCACGTTAATGACCGGGCCAATTTTTACAATTCTGACCACTGTCCCTTTATGAGGTTATAACTCTGGAACCCTTCAACGGATCCCAGTGATTCTGACTTTGTTTTCTCGTGACATATTGTACTTCATGATAGTGGTAAAATTTCTTCGATATAACTTGCATTTATTTATGAAAAAAATGAAAATTTGGCAAAAATTTTTTGAAAATTTGGCAATTTTCCAACTTTGAATTTTTATGCCCTTAAATCACAGAGATATGTCACACAAAATAATTAATAAGTAACATTTGCCACATTTCTACTTTACATCAGCACAATTTTGGAATCCACATTTTTTTTTGTTAGGGAGTTATAAGGGTTAAAAGTTGACCAGCAATTTCTCATTTTTACAACACCAATATTTTTTAGGGACCACATCACATTTGAAGTCATTTTGAGGGGTCTATATGATAGAAATTAACCAAGTGTGACACCATTCTAAAAACTGCACCCCTCAAGGTGCTCAAAACCACATTCAAGAAGTTTATTAACCCTTCAGGTGTTTTACAGGAATTTTTGGAATGTTTAAAAAAAAATGAACATTTAACTTTTTTTCACAAAAAATTTACAGCTCCAATTTGTTTTATTTTACCAAGGGTAACAGGAGAAAATGGACCCCAAAAAGTTTTACAATTTGTTCTGAGTACGCTGATACCCCATATGTGGGGGTAAACCACTGTTTGGGTGCATGGCAGAGCTCGGAAGGGAAGGAGCGCCGTTTGACTTTTCAATGCAAAATTGACTGGAACTTATCTAGATGTGTTTTGACAGCTTTGAACCCCCAAGTGTTTCACTACCGTTTAAAACTCAGAGCCGTGAAAATAAAAATTATTTTTTTTTCCACAAAAATTATTTTTTAGCCCCCAGTTTTGTATTTTCCCAAGGGTAAAAGGAGAAATTCGACCCCAAAAGTTGTTATCCAATTTGTCCTGAGTACGCGGATACCCCATATGTGGGGGGGAACCACCGTTTGGGCGCATGGCAGAGCTCGGAAGGGAAGGAGCGCCATTTGGAATGCAGACTTAGATGGATTGGTCTGCAGGCGTCACGTTGCATTTGCAGAGCCCCTGATGCACCTAAACAGTAGAAACCCCCCACAAGTGACACCATTTTGGAAACTAGACCGCCCAAGGAACTTATTTAGATGTGTTGTGAGAATTTTGAACCCCCAAGTGTTTCACTACAGTTTATAACGCAGAGCCGTGAAAATAAAAAATCATTTTTTTTTCACAAAAATTATTTTTTAGCCCCCTAAACTTTTATCTTCCCAAGGGTAACAAGAGAAATTGGACCCCAATTGTTGTCCAAATTGTCCTGAGTATGCTGATACCCCATATGTTGGGGTAAACCCCTGTTTTGGCGCACGGGAGAGCTCGGAAGGAAAGGAGCACTGTTTTACTTTTTCAATGCAGAATTGGCTGGAATTGAGATCGGATGCCATGTTGCGTTTCGAGAGCCCTGATGTGCCTAAACAGTGGAAACCCCCAATTCTAACTTAAACCCTATCCCAAACACACCCCTAACCCTAATCCCAACCATAACCCTAACCACACCCCTAACCCTGACACACCCCTAACCCTAATTCCAACCGTAAATGTAATCCAAACCCTAACTTTAGCCCCAACCCTAACTTTAGCCCCAACCCTAACTTTAGCCCTAACTCTAACTTTAGCCCCAACCTTAACTGTAGCCCTAACCTTAACTTTAGCCCCAGCCCTAACCCTAACTTTAGCCCCAGCCCTAACCCTAACTGTAGCCCTAACCCTAGCCCCAACCCTAGCCCTAACCCTAGCCCCACCCCTAACCTCACCCCTAACCCCACCCCTAACCCCAACCCTAGCCTCAACCCTAGCCCTAACCCTAGCCTAAACCCTAGCCCTAACCCTAGCCCTAATGGGAAAATGGAAATAAATACATTTTTTTAATTTTTTATGTTTCCCTAACTAAGGGGGTGATTAAGGGGGGTTTGATTTACTTTTATAGCATTTTTTAGCGGATTTTTATGATTGGCAGCTGTCACACACTAAAAGACGCTTTTTATTGCAAAAAATATTTTTTGCGTTACCACATTTTGAGACCTATAATTTTTCCATATTTTGGTCCACAGAGTCATGTGAGGTCTTGTTTTTTGCGGGATGAGTTGACGTTTTTATTGGTACCATTTTTGGGCATGTGACATTTCTTTATCGCTTTTTATTCCGATTTTTGTGAGGCAGAATGACCAAAAACCAGCTATTCATGAATTTCTTTTGGGGGGGCGTTTATACCGTTCCACATTTGGTAAAATGGATAAAGCAGTTTTATTCTTCGGGTCAGTGCGATTACAGCGATACCTCATTTACATAATTTTTTTATGTCTTGGCGCTTTTATACGATAAAAACTATTTTATAGAAAAAATAATTATTTTTGCATCGCTTTATTCTGAGGACCATAACTTTTTTATTTTTTTGTTGATGATGCTGTATGGCGGCTCGTTTTTTGCGGGACAAGATGACGTTTTCAGTGGTACCATGGATATTTATATCCGTCTTTGTGATCGAGTGTTATTGCACTTTTTGTTCGGCGGTATGATAATAAAGCGTTGTTTTTTGCCTCGTTTTTTTTTACAGTGTTCACTGAAGGGTATAACTAGTGGGACAGTTTTATAGGACGGGTCGTTACGGACACGGCGATACTAAATATGTGTACTTTTATTGTTTTGTTTTTTTTTATTTAGATAAAGAAATGTATTTATGGGAACAATATTTTTTTTTCTTTATTTTGGAATTTTGTTTTTATTTTTTTTTACACATTTAAAAAAAATTTTGTTAACTTTTTTACTTTGTTCCAGGGGGGACATCACTGTATAGTGACAGATTGCTGATCTGACACTTTGCAGAGCACTGTGTCAGATCAGCGATCTGACGTGCCCTCCTCCTGGCTTACCAGCGCCTGCTCTGAGCAGGCACTTGGTAAGCCTCCTCCCTGCAGGACCCGGAAGTAGCCCCGCGGCCATTTTGGATCCGGGGCCTGCAGGGAAGAGACGCTCGGTACAAGGTGAGCACATCGCCTTGTACCGATCGTCTCAGGGAAGCACGCAGGGAGCCCCCTCCTTGCGCGATGCTTCCCTGTACCGCCGGAACACTGCGATCATGTTTGATCGCAATGTGCCGGGGGCGGTCCGTGACCGCTCCTGGAACATAGTGCCGGATGTCAGCTGACACCCTGCCGCGATCTGCCACGCTCCCCCCCCGTGAGCGCGGCCGATCGCATATGACGTACAATCCTGTCACTGGGAATTAAGTCCCAGGTCATCTTGACGGGATAGTACGTCAAATGGGATTAAGGGGTTAAAGAGTGGCTCTGTAAGAAACATTTCAAGGTCTTGGAGTAGCTTAGCCAGTTTCCAAATCTGAACCCAATAGAAAATCTTTGGAGGGAGCTGAAACCTGACAGATCCGGAGATCTGTATGGAGGAGTGGGCAAAAATCTCTGCCGCAGTGTGTGCAAACTTGGTCAAGAACTACAGCAAATGTCTGACCTCTGTAATTGCAAACAAAGGTTTCTGTACCAAATATTAACCCCTTCATGACCGTGGGATTTTCCGTTTTTCCGTATTCGTTTTTCACTCCCCTCCTTCCCAGAGCCATAAATTTTTCCGTCAATTTGGCCATGTGAGGGCTTATTTTTTGCGGGACGAGTTGTACTTTTGAACAACATCACTGGTTTTACCATGTTGTGTACTAGAAAACGGGAAAAAACTTCCAAGTGCGGTGAAATTGCAAAAAAAGTGCAATCCCACACTTGTTTTTTGCTTGGCTTTTTTGCTAGGTTCACTAAATGCTAAAACTGACCTGCCATTATGATTCTCCAGGTCAGTATGAGTTCATAGACACCTAACATGACTAGGTTATTTTTTACCTAAGTGGTGAAAAAAAATTCCAAACTTTGCTAAAAAAAAAAATAAAAATTGCGCCATTTTCCGATACTCGTAGCTTCTCCATTTTTCATGATCTGGGGTCGGTTGAGGGCTTATTTTTTGCGTGCCGAGCTGGCGTTTTTAATGATACCATTTTGGTGCAGATACGTTCTTTTGATCGCCCGTTATTGCATTTTAATGCAATGTCACGGCGACCAAAAAAACGTAATTCTGGCGTTTCGGATTTTTTTCTCATTACGCCGTTTAGCGATCAGGTTAATGCTTTTTTTTTATTGAAAGATCGGGCGATTCTGAACGCGGCGATACCAAATATGTGTAGGTTTGATTTTTTTTATTATTGATTTATTTTGATTGGGGCGAAAGGGGGGTGATTTAAACTTTTATGTTTTTTTTATTTTTTTCACATTTTTTTTTACTTTTTTTTTTTACTTTTGCCATGCTTCAATAGCCTCCATGGGAGGCTAGAAGCAGGCACAAATCGATCACCTCTGCTACATAACAGCGATCATCAGATCGCTGCTATGCAGCAGAAAATCAGGTGTGCTGTGAGCGCCGACCACAGGGTGGCGCTCACAGCTACCGGCGATCAGTAACCATAGAGGTCTCAAGGACCTCTATGGTTACAATACTGAAGTATCGCCGACCCCCGATCATGTGACGGGGGTCGGCGATGGCGTCATTTCCGGCCGCCCGGCCGGATGCGGTAGTTAAATGCCGCTGTCTGCGTTTGACAGCGGCATTTAACTAGTTAATAGCGGCGGGTGAATCGCGATTTCACCCGCCGCTATTGCGGGCACATGTCAGCTGTTCAAAACAGCTGACATGTCCCGGCTTTGATGCGGGCTCACCGCGGAGCCCTGCATCAAAGCAGGGGACCTGACGTCGGACGTACTATCCCGTCCGACGTCAGGAAGGGGTTAAATTCTGTTTTTCTATTTTATCAAATACTTATTTGATGCAATTAAATGCAAATTAATTATATAGAAATCATACAATGTGATTTTCTGGATTTTTTTTAAGAGTCTGTCTCTCACAGTTGAAATTTACCTACAATATAAATTACAGACCTCTGCATTCTTTGTAAGTGGGAAAACTTTGGCAGTGTATCAAATACTTATTTTCCCCACTGTACGATTTCCTGACACCTGATTGAATCCAACTTGCCCTCCACACACACGTTTCTAGTAACAGAGGAAGCAAAGCTGTCCTAAAGCATCACTGAGCCACCACCATGGTTCACTCTAGACAGGATGCTTTTTTCAGCATAAGCTTCAGTCTTTCTCCTCGAGATAGTCTGCTTACCATAGGCCTGAAAAGCTTCTGTTTTGTTTTATTGCTCCAGTGAACAGAATCCCAAACTTCTGTGGCTTATGCAGACATCACAGGTGACATGCAAAATAATCACACACACACTGCCCCTCTGCTAAATATACACACACACACTGCTTCTCTGCCATATACTCCTTCCAGCAGGTCATAACAGCCAAAGGTGCTTTACTGAGTGCTAAAGACACTTGTTATGAAGGGGTTGAGTAATTCTGAGACTGCAGTAGCTGATAAAAGTGGCATTTTGTGCAGAATTTTTGGAAATCACTTATTATATTAGATGTGATGAGCTATATAAATTGTTCTTGTTTGGTTTATTACAAAAAGCAGAAGTTTGTAATTTAGGTTTATTCGCCAAATTCACAATGAATTATTATAACTGCAACTATATCTTTGTCAAATCTTCCTTTTCCTGCAGTGTTATTGAAAATTGCATAGCCAGGCCAAGTTTACATGTATTCTGTATACACAATATCAGGACTAATGGATTTCAGGGTATATTTAATGGATCTTTTAAGCTATTAACTACTAAATGAGAGGCACCATACATCTTAATGTAATACAATTGTATATGACTGGTTTATCTACTTTGTAGTTTGGCACATATTTGAGTTAGCCATCTTGTGTTTTCTATAGGTGGCCCTGTGTGCCTAAAATCAATCTCACCTATTAAGGAGGGAGACAAGCCAAAGGTAATATTCCTGGCCATACCCATATTTATCATGGATTTTTCAGCCTCCAGTCAATACCTGTCACTTAAAGTTCTCCCTGTACTCTTCATTTTAGGAGTTATCCATTGAAGCCATCTTCCCTTCCACATCTGTGTAATGCCATGTGTGCGCCTTTAAAACTCCACATTACCTTTATGGTGCCATAATCGCTGGAGATCACATTCAGCATTTACACAACCTCAGCGGATGACGGTGCTTCATTTGTTTCCACAAGGAACCAAAAATCTCAGACATCACGAACAAGTCCCTTCGCGGAAGAAATATTTCTGCTTAGTTAGAAGATGTTCTCGGCTCTGTTTCCGCTTGCAATCGGTACCTTCTTCTCTCCGACTATCTGATGTGGAAACATGAATGTCAGATTTGTTCTTAAAGTAGTGGACAATCAGTTGTACGGAATAGGACAAGTCCAGGCCCAGTATAATGAGGTTCATGGAAAATATCTAGCGATAATTAATTTACAATTATCAGTATTATTTCATTATCATACATGGATACAGCTTTAGATGCATAATACCAATGATTATTGCTAATTATTACTAATGAGCCTAATATAGCATGACAACTGTCAGTGTCCTGGAAATATAGCCTGCTGGGGTAGCTTTACTTCATGGCTATTCATGTCTCTTATCTGGAACTGCACCCTGCTCCAAATACTTTGGGTTAGTATTTTTGGCAGTATGAATACAGCAATAGAATATTTAATTAACAGGATTTATATCCAAACGGTACTTGCTAGAAAAAGCCATAGAAACATATGATATTGCTTTTCTAGTCTTAAAATAATAGCCATCTAGAAGCCAGGAATATATAAGGGATGACATGATCAACCTAATACTATGCACTCGATAGACAGCCATACAAATGCTTAACTGGATTAATAGTGCAGACTGGACAATGGCAGTCATACAGCTGGGACCTGGAAGCGGCGTGGATGTTTTCTGACCGGACGACAGTTATTAGAGCCAGGAAATCAATGCTGAATGGGTGAACAGGTTCATAGACCTGAGCTATATGATTTATCTCAGCTACTATGGAAGGTGATTAATAAAAATGGCACTTTTCTTATCTCCATTCTTGTGCCTTTGGTAGAAATCAATGTTTTTCCTCGTAGAGCTTGCACTTTTTTTTGGAAAAACAAAAAAAACAATGTCAGTTTTCTTCTGCTAAACATGCAATAGCAAATGTGCATGCATAAGTGTAACGTAGAGGGAAACCTCTGCCTGTGTATGTTATATTTTACGTTTATTTGTCTCTGTAGATCACGTTGCCTTTTATGCGCTCTTTTACATTTTGCTTCTGTGCTGAGTAGAAAGGGTATAACCTGATATGTGGAGATCAATAAACCCTGCCTGGCAGCCTGCAGCAGACGCGTTTATAAAGAGATGTATTGATTGTATCCTCTCTACAGGAAACAATGAGATTTGGAGACAAGGAAGAGGAGATTCTTTGCTCTTTAGTTTTGCTGCAGTACTTCAGGGGGGCTTGGAATGTATTCATCTCTGCTGGGTTATGCCTGCCATGGTACATCTATTTGTAACTAGATATTGTTTCATGCTATTATGGTACATTCCTAACCCCTAACATGCTGGTGCAATCCCTGCCGGACAATGCTTTAGAATGGTACAGCCTGTTTGCATCAGATTGGCGCAGTCTCTGCCATTTGTTTGTCTGGGGAGGAGTGTAAGCGATTGTCCCTCTACCTTCTCTATGAAACTACAGTCATTTATAGTCAGCTTTTCTTTTATATAAACAGGTACAAGTAAACTTTTTGCAAACAATAACAATGCAACATATCTTCCGACCTTGGCACAGAATAGAAAGTCATTGATTACCGTATGTAAACATAAAGTATTATTCTCACATGTATGCCAATGTTAACATTGTTTAGCTTATTTTCTGTTTTTTTTGGTTTTTTTTCTACCTTTTGTCTTGTCTGTGGATTGTCTTTGGCACTTTTTTATTATTAAACATTATATGTCAATTCATTCTCATTAATATTTTTTACTTTTATGTCTTATTTCTTATAAAAAGCTTTCTCAACATATTTATTCATTGCCATATGTTGTGGCTGTGGTTTAAAAAGTAATAATTATAATATACACTGCTTAAAAAAATAAAAGGAACACTTAAACAGCAAAATGTAACTCCAAGTCAATCACACTTCTGTGAAAATCAACCTGTCCAGTTATGAAGCAACACTGATTGTGAATCAATTTCTCCTGCTGTAAAATGGAACAGACAACAGGTAGAAATGATAGGCAATCAGCAAGACAACCCCTACAAAGGAGTGGTTTTGCAGGGGGTGACCACAGATCATTTCTCTGTTCTCATCCTTTTGGGTGTTGTTTTGGACACTTTTGCATTTTGTTATTGCTCTCACCATAAAGGTGAGGTACTAGAGGTACTGCACATTAGAATGAGGCAGTGTCTACAACCCACAGAAGTTACTCAGGTAGTACAGCTCATCCAGGATGGCACATCAATGCGAACTGTGGCAAGAAGGGTAGCTGTGTCTATCAGCACAGTGTCCAGAGCATAGAGCAGATACCAGGAGACAGGCCAGTCCACCAGGAGATGTGGAAGGGGCTGTAGGAGGGCAGCAACCCAGCAGCAGGTACTCTACCTCCTCCTTTGTGCAAGGAGGAGCAGTACCAGAGCCTTGATGCAGACTCCATGAGGTTGGAATGAGGGCCCAACGTCCACAAGTGAATGTTGTGATTACAGCCCAACAACGTGCAGGGCGACTAGCATTTGCCAGAGAACACCAAGATTGGCAGATTCGACATTGGCGCCCTGTGCTCTTCACGGATCAGAGCAGGTTCACACTGAGCACATGCGACAGAGTCTAGAGATTCCGTGGAGAATGTTCTGCTGCCTGCAACATTCTCCAGCATGACCAGTTTGGCAGTGGGTCAGTAATAGTGTGGGGAGGCATTTCTTTGGAGGGCCAGACAGCCCTCCATGTGCTCGCCAGATGTACCTGGACTCCCATTAGGTACTGAGATGAGATCCACAGACCTATTGTGATACCATAAGCAGGTTCAGTTGGCCCTGGGTTCCTTCTGATGCAGGAAAATACTAGGCCTCATGTGGCTGAAGTGTGTCAGCAGTTCCTGCATGATGAAGGCATTGATGCTATGGACTGGCCTGCCCGTTCCCCAGACCTGATTCCAACCAAGCACATCTGGGACATCATGTCTCGTTCCATCCACCAATTCCACATTGCACCACAGACTGTCTAGGAGTTGACTGATGCTTTAATCCAGTTCTGAGAGGAGATCCATCAGGAGAACAATCACCGCCTCATGACGACCATGCCCAGGCGTTGTAGGGAGGTTATTCAGGCACTTGGAGGCCACAGACACTACTGACCATCATTTTCTTGTCTTGAGACATTTCCACTGAAGTTGGATCAACCTGTAATTTGATTTTCCACTTTGATTTTGAGTATCATTCCAAATCCATCTCCATGAAATATTAATTTTGATTGACATTGATCATTTTTATGTTTTATTGTTCTCAACACATCCCACTATGCAATGAATATATATATATCTGCTCAAAAAAAAATAAAGGGAACACTAAAATATATAAATACATATCTCTATCTCACACACACAGTCGTGGCCGAAAGAGTTGGCACCCTTGAAATTGTTCCAGAAATTTCCCAGAAAATTATTGCATTTACACATGTTTAATTATTGCATTTACACATGTTTTGTTATACACATGTTTATTTCGTTTGTATGTATTGGAACAACACAAAAAAAAAAACATTAAAAAAAGGCAAATTGGACATAATTTCACACAAAACCTCAAAAATGTCCCGGACAATATTGTTGGCACCCTCAACTTAATATTTGTTTGCACACCCATTGGAATAAATAACTGCAATCAGTCGCTTCATATAACCATCAACAAGCTTCTTACACCTCTCAACTGGAATTTTGGCTCACTCTTTTGCAAACTTCACTAAGTCTCTCATATTTGAAGGATGCCTTCTCCCAACAGCAATTTTAATCTCTCTCCATGGGGCTTCAATGGTATTTAGATACAGACTCATTGCTGGCCACTTCAGATGCCTGTTAGTGTTAGTACCTACAGGATCTAGTCTCTCAGTATATACAGTTAAACAGTGTAGAAAAACTCCCTAACACATAATTTTAAATAATTATCATAAAATAAGGATAAACCCAGGAAAGAATGAACCACAATAACGCCTATATCAATACATTAGTAGATCAGGGGCGGACCTACCGCCGGTTCAACCGGTGCAGCCGCACCGGGGCCCGGAGGTGGAGGGGGGCCCTTGCAGGCAGGGACATACAGGGGCCCGGCTTTGTGCTGCTGCAGTAGATCGGTGCACGGGTGCAGGCCCCGCACTGTATCAGCAGTGTACAAGTGCCGGCCGGCATCCTCCTATTGCAGACACAGCAGGAGCCTGTGTGTCTGCTGATCTGACGTCACCTGCGCGCCGGAGAGGAGAGATGAAGTTAGTAGAATGCCATGGGGTCCCGGGCAGGAGGTATGTGACAGGCTTCATCTCACTCCTGCTTTCTTATCTGCTTTCTGTAGAGGATCTCTCTGTACTGTGAGATTTATTGCACCACCTTAAGTTTACAGACAGATAAGGTCTCGGCTCCAGCGTCACCCGATCTGCATGTAAGCTGATGCTGCAGCAATAAGTCACAGTGATCCTCACCCTGCACTGTGTGACCCTGAGCCCGGCTCCAGGACATCCCACATTATATATCAGATATATATTTGTACTATGTGCACATATATAGTGTTATATGCACTGAGCACTGACCAGGCTGCAGGAACTCACATTATAATATAGTATATTATAATGGTCAGTGCTCAGTGTATATAACACTATATATGTGCACATAGTACAGTGCACAGTATATACAGTATGGAGCCTCATGTGCAGTCATTATACAGTATGGAGCATCATGTGCGGTCAATATACAGTATGGAGCATCATGTGAGGTCATTATACAGTATGGAGCATCATGTGCGGCCATTATACAGTATGGAGCATCATGTGCGGTCATTATACAGTATGGAGCATCATGTGCGGCCATTATACAGTATGGAGCATCATGTGCGGTCATTATACAGTATGGAGCATCATGTGCGGTCATTATACAGTATGGAGCATCATGTGCGGTCAATATACAGTATGGAGCATCATGTGCGGTCATTATACAGTATGGAGCATCATGTGCGGCCATTATACAGTATGGAGCATCATGTGCGGTCATTATACAGTATGGAGCATCATGTGCAGCCATTATACAGTATGGAGCATCATGTGCGGCCATTATACAGTATGGAGCATCATGTGCGGTCAATATACAGTATGGAGCATCATGTGCGGTCATTATACAGTATGGAGCATCATGTGCGGCCATTATACAGTATGGAGCATCATGTGCGGTCATTATACAGTATGGAGCATCATGTGCGGTCATTATACAGTATGGAGCATCATGTGCGGTCATTATACAGTATGGAGCATCATGTGCGGTCAATATACAGTATGGAGCATCATGTGCGGTCATTATACAGTATGGAGCATCATGTGCGGCCATTATACAGTATGGAGCATCATGTGCGGTCATTATACAGTATGGAGCATCATGTGCGGCCATTATACAGTATGGAGCATCATGTGCGGTCATTATACAGTATGGAGCATCATGTGCGGTCATTATACAGTATGGAGCATCATGTGCGGTCATTATACAGTATGGAGCATCATGTGCGGTCATTATACAGTATGGAGCATTATCTGCGGTCATTATACAGTATTGACCATCATGTGCAGTCATTATACAGTATGGAGCATCATGTGCGGTCATTATACAGTATGGAGCATCATGTGCGGTCATTATACAGTATGGAGCATTATCTGCGGTCATTATACAGTATTGACCATCATGTGCGGTCATTATACAGTATGGAGCATTATCTGCGGTCATTATACAGTATTGACCATCATATGGGGCCATTATACAGTATGGAGCACTGTGTGGCCATATTTTTTTATTTATAATTATTCTTTATGAAAGTGTGATCAGCAGTGCTAAATGGGTGTGGTTGGGACGTGGATATGGGTGTGACTAGTTATGAATGGGTGTGGCCAGAGGCGTGGCCTAAAATTTGCCGCGGCGCGCAACGCGCCGCAAGCTTTGTCCCTCTTTCCCATCTTCAAAAGTTGGGAGGTATGATGCTGGGCAGGGAGGGGGGCCCAGACACATTTCTTGCACAGGGGCCCAAAGCTGTCAGTGTCCGCCATTGTAGTAGATGATAGTCTTGTTGATTGGTAGTGTGTGGATTCACAACAAATCAAATACAAGGTATCATAATGCATAGAAAAGTGTAGATTTCACCCATTTGAGCCGTAGCAATGTCAAGTTCCACGGATAGCTAAAATTACATATCACATCTATCTACCTGTCTTGCACCATGTTTATGCTACCGCCCTAACAAAAGAAGTATCCAAGTACAGTGTGGGCCATTTATATGGATACACATAAATAAAATGGGAATGGTTGGTGATATCAGCATCCTGTTTGTGGCACATTAGTATATGGGAAGGGGAAAACTTTTCAAGATGGGTGGTGACCATGACAGCCATTTTGGATCCATCTTTATTTTTTTTTTCAATGGAAAGAGGGTCATGTGACACATCAAACTTATTGAAAATTTCACAAGAAAAACAATAGTGTGCTTGGTTTTAACGTATCTTTATTCTTTCATGAGTTATATACAAGTTTATGTTCACTTATAAAATGTGTTCAAAGTGCTGCCCATTGTGTTGGATTGTCAATGCAATCCTCTTCTCCCACTCTTGACACACTAATAACAACACCGCAGAAGAAATGCTAGAACATGCTTCCAGTATCCGTTGTTTCAGATGCTGCACATCTCGTATCTTCACAGCATAGACAATTGCCTTCAGATGACCCCAAAGATAAAAGTCTAAGGGGGTCAGATCGGGAGACCTTGGTGGCCATTCAACTGGCCCATGACGACAATCCACTTTCCAGGAAACTGTTCATGTAGGAATGCTCGGACCTGACACCCAAGATGGTGCATGACACTCTTCCCATTGAAAAATATAAAGTTGGATCCAAAATAGCCAACTTCAAAATGGCCACCATGGTCACCACCCATCTTGAAAAGTTGGTGGTGACCATAAAAACCAGTCCCCACTCAGGTCTGTCATCTGTCACTGGAAATATTGGGGTTTTCACGTTACTGCAAGAAAAAAAGACTCTGGAAAAGCAACATGGCTTCTACCCCCTCAGATAAAATCCAGTGAATTCTGCACTCCCAAATTCAAATTTTCCCTCCTGAGCCCCACTGTGCCTAAACCACTGTAAGCGGCAACATGTTTGGCATTATTGTAGTGAGGAGAGAGCACTTAACAATTTACAAGGTGTGTGTCACCAAAATCACAAGCTGGGAACATGTATGGAGGCGCTGCATTATATGGGGGCTCTACACTGTATGAGGGCACAATGTATGGGCACTAAACTGGCATATTTGCAATTCTCCAGAACAAAGCATAGCGTCGATGTTACCAAATAGTCACTGCAGCCATAAATGAATTCACTCAGAGGTGAATTTCTTGACACGTGCTTGTGTAATGCGGGGATGGCACACCGGGAGAAATAGTGGAGGCTGGGGACCAAGTACAGAGGGACGGCCGCCGCCATCAGGTTGCGGAAAGCTTTCATCTCCAAGAGCCTAAAAGGCAACATTTCAAGCACAAGCAGTAGCAAAATGTGTGAATTTTGTAGTGTGGCCTGTGGGGCGTTGGCTGCGTATTTGCGCTTGCGTTCCAAGGACTGGGGTATGGACAACTGAACGTTGCACTAGGACAAGGACGTGGAGCACTCACAAATACTCGAAGACCACCCGAGTGTGCATGGAGAAACCTGAGCAACGAGTATACTCGCTCATCACTACTTGTGACACTTTCCCACCGTTGCTTTCATGTGGCTGCTCAAATATTTGTGATCTCTTGCCCCACTTCAAGTGGACCAGGCGAGAGGCTGAATCTATAAGTGGAAAAGTGAACAGCTCTTCAGAGTGTCCAAGTGTGGGATCAGTTGTCTCCGGGCACTCGACATGGTGGGAGGAAGGAGGATCAGGGTGAGGAATATGCGGTCCAGACTCACGACTACTCACACTTGACAATGTGGATGACAGGGTGGTGGTGGTGGCAAAGCGACTGGAAGCATTATCCCCATCCAACCAACAACCTTTTGACACTGCTCTGGGTTCAATAGTGATGTGATGCGGTCCCCTAGTAATTGGGGCAGGAAGGTCGGGCGAGAAGATGTGGGTCTTTGTTGTAGCCGACTTTCAGCTTGGCCACGGCCTCGTCCTCTGCATGCACCATCACGATCATGTCCAGTTCCCCATCCCTTGCCACGCACCTTGCCCATATTAAATGGAGGACAATATTTTCCATGTTCACTACAAATGGCTGAATATAGAGCAGACTTATATGTGATCCGTGTGACGGAAAAACACAGTTTTAAATAGCTGGCCTGTAGGTAACTATTTTTACCAGCAAACTGATGTCAATAACTTCGCTAACACACTGCAACAACATTTTAATGGAGGTCAGAAATGGTAAAATTTTGAGCACGATCATATGTGACCCGTGTGATGGACAAACCACAGTTTTAAATAGCTGGCCTGTAGGTAACTATTTTTATCAGCAAACTGGTGTCAATAACTTTGCTATCACACTGCAACAAAATTTAAATAGAGGCCAGAAATGACATAATTTTAGCGCAATTATATGTTATCCATGTGACGGACAACCCACAGTTTTAAATAGCTGGCTTGTAGGTTACTAATTCTACCAGCAAACTGGTGTGAATAACTTCGCTAACACACTGCAACAAAATTTAAATAGAGGCCAGAAATGACAGAATTTTAGCGCAATTATATGTGATCCATGTGACAGACAATCCACAGTTTTAAATAGCTGGCTTGTAGGTTACTAATTCTACAAGCAAACTGGTGTCAATAACTTCGCTAACACACTGCAACAAAATTTAAATGGAGGCCAGAAATGGCAGAATTTTGAGCGTAATTATATGTGATACGTGTGATGGACAAATCACAGTTTTAAATAGCTGGCCTGTAGGTAACTATTTTTACCAGCAAATTGGTGTCAATAACTTCGCTAATACACTGTAACAAAATTTAAATGGAGGCCAGAAATGGCGGTGCCAGGTCTGATATAGACCTGATGACGCTGTGCGGCCAGCCAATCACTGTAATGCCACAACCAACATGGCTGCAGCATTACAGTGTGTGGCAGACAATCCCTGCATGTTCATTGGCTCTCTAAAGAGCACCAAACATGGAAGGCGGGGACCCGAGCTCCCGCCGAGCAACCCCGAAAATACTCAGCGAGCTCCGAGCATCTCGAGCAGTGAGATGCTCGGGCGAGTACCGAGTAGTGGCGAGCATGCTCACTCATCACTAATTAGTATTTTTCAATAAAATGGCACCAGAGTCAACGAGTGAAAATCCCGCCATGTCTACCGCCATTTTCTTCAAGACACTGTATCTGCGAATTCTCGTACACAGTGTCTTCAATAAAATGGCGTCGTAGTGCTGTGTGCGCATGCACTGACTCTGGTGCCACAGTGCTGAGGCACCGAAGGCTTTGGACAGAAGAACACATCTCCGGTTATATTATAGATAATGACTGCAATATACTAAGAGAATATAAACTTCGATGGGAGTACTTCTTTAACCAAGGCTTCTCTCTATCTCTCTCTCTGAAAGGGTCTATTAAGCCTTACAGTTGCATGAAAGGTCAGATTAGTAAGATTACCTGAGTGAACCCTATTAAAGTGTTTTGAAACATTAGAAGGATTAGGTGCGTTTGAATCAACAGAATCCTTAATACATTTGCGCATTCTTTGTTTTAATTTCCTAGCGATACAACCAATGTAGGATAAGTAAGTTACAGGCTCCACAGTTAATGCGGTAAACCACATGTGTGGAAATACATTTTATAACTTGATTTATTTTATAAATATTATGTGTGGCATTATGAATTTCTGTGATTTTGACCGCAAATTTGCAGCATAAACATTTTGGAGCACCACATTTGTCCAAATGATTACATTTGAACCAAGATTTTCCTTTTTATTAGACTAGAGAATAGTAAGCCACCCAGTGGAGGGGATTTTTACTAAAACTGTTTTTTATAATGGCATGCAGTTTCTCATTCTGTGACAACAATGGGAGATTTTTCTTTATAACATTTTTAAATAAGGCAATTGTTCACTAAATTTTGTAATAAAAATAGGTCTATTTGTATTGTTACCAATTTTTACATGCATAAGGGTATGTGTCCACGTTCAGGATTGCATCAGGATTTTGTCAGGATTTTCCATCAGTATTTGTAAGCCAAAACCAGGAGTGGGTGATAAATGAAAAAGTGGTGCATATGTTTCTATTCTTTTCCTCTAATTGTTCCACTCCTGGTTTTGGCTTACAAATACTGATGGAAAATCCTGACCAAATCCTGATGCAATCCTGAACGTGGACACATACCCTAAAAGTTACAATATATCAAATTTCATACATTAGTGTAAAATTTTGTGCACATTGATCTCCTGCTCCATTCTGTTCATGGGAAGTGTACTAATTACCATTTTAAAAAGTCACAATTTATGCAAAAGTTCATCATTGCCCTGTGACTTTTGACACATAAAGTAGGTTTCCCGTTTTTTCTAATATTAAGAATAATACTCCCATGCTTAAAAAGTTGCTCAGCATAATTTGCTACAAATTTATAAAGTTAGAGTGAGATTTCATAAGTATTGATAAGAGTTGGTGCAAATTATTTTTTTTTTTTAGAAATATCCCTTATTATTTGGCGTAACTTGGCATCAATGACAAATGCAACAAAACATGTCCAATTGTCAGTAAATGCAAAGTTAGCGATAACGTCAGCAATACTGACATTTTTGACATTTTATACACAAGTCTAGAACTATGGTGCACTGGAATAAGACGTGCCAAATTCATAAAGAGGTGTACGTCTCCTAATAAAATTGGCCTATCTTTTAACTGCCCGTGTGCCAAAGTCAGAAATGTACTCCAGAATGGTGTAAATTCCAATGATTATGGCAGGACACATAACCCACAAGTTCTTCCCACTTTTGCCAAAAAGCCACACATATTTTGCTTAAAGGGAATCTGTCACCCCAAAAATCGTATATGAGCTAAGGCCACCGGCATCAGGGACTTATCGAGAGCATTCTGTAATGCTGTAGGTAAGCCCCCAATGTAACCTGAAAGGTATGAAAAACAGGTTATATTATACTCACCCAGGGGCGGTCCCGGTGCGGTCCGGTCCGATGGGCGTTGCGGTACAGGTCCGACGCCTTCCATCTTCATACGATGACGTCCTTTTCTTGTCTTCCTGATCCGGCTCTGGTGCAGGCGTACTTTGTCTGCCCTGTTGAGGGCAGAGCAAAGTACTGCAGTGCGCAGGCGCCGGGAAAGGTCATTGGTTACAATGAGAGAGGTCCATAATTTGTGAAACAAATGTATTTTAAGTTAGGTAATCAACCTAGCAAATTCTTTGCCCACATAGTTAAACAGAATCTGGAATCACAAGCCATTTTTGGTATTAATTCAGCAGAATGTGATTCACTTTTAGCTTCAACTGATTTAGTTAGCAGGTTTAAAGAATTCTATGCAGAATTATATGAAACCCAACTGCTCGGATAAGGAGCTTTGGGATTATTCGGCCTAGATTGAGTTTCCCAGGGAGCCCTGGATAAAGAACTCACCCTATCGATCATAGATGAAAATATCTATGGCCAATGGTAAGGCCACAGTACTTGACAGCATTCTGGTAGAGTTTTACACGAAATATGTTGACCAATTTAGGCTGCAATCCACCAGAAGAATTTGGACCTTATAGACCCATGTCTCTTATTAATGTAGATTGCAAAATTTAATTTTTTTTTTCCTAAATATTGAATTCAGTCATACTGGAAATAGTCCACACAGACCAATTCGGTCATGCCGAGTAGATTAACCTTGTAAAACATTAGAAGAGATAAGGTATTCACACAAATAGTATGCGCCTTACAAGAAACATAGACACTTATAACATTGGATGCAGCTAAAGCTTTTGATTCCATGGAATGGAGGTACTTTCAGTAAGTATTAGTAAAATATGGATTTGGACCAAAAATGTATTCGGCTCAAAGTGCTATTTAAGAGTCCCAGAGCTAATGTTTTAATAAATGGTATTAGCCCAACCTTGTTTGATCTTGGCATGAAGACCCATCAAGATGGCCCTCTTTTGCTAATGCTATTTGTGATAGCTGTTGAGCACATAACTTTTCATCTGGGAGTGAGGAGCAACGGGTTGGGATTGTTATCTCTCCCCCTCAAGAAGATCTCAATCCTGGGCATTTTCACTTCCAGTGGACTCACTATCTCTGAGGTTGGTTGATGTTTTTTTTGAGGATCTAGGCCTTGTGTATGATGACTATGTCTCCCTTGCTGAGCCTTAGCTCAGTAAGCTCCAGCAGGGAGACTGGCCAGCAGAGGAATTCTGCTCAGAGTTCCGTAGATGTGCCACTGACACCCGGTGGAACGATCCTGCTCTTAGCAGTCAGTTTTGTGGACCTGTTTGAAATACTAAAAGATGCACTAGCATTTTACAAGACTCCTGAGTAGTTGGAGGCTGCCATGGCTATGGCTATTGATAGACGCCTCAGGGGTAGACCTGTTATGACTCCGCCCCCATGCTACATGGTACTAAAACCGAGGTTCTCCCTGTGTGCTCTGAAGAACCAATGCAGTTAGGAGGGGCCTCCCCTCGGTATGAGTCTCTTGAGGTTCGCCGCAAAACGGGTTTTGTGTTTTTTCTGCAATCAAAAGCAGCATTTCATTGGGGTTTGTCCTTCTTTACTAAAGCACCAAAAGCAGTGTGAAGGATAACAACCTAGGTGTATATATCTCCTCTGCATGTGTATCTCAGTTTTTCTTTCCTGCAGAAGAGGTTATTGGTATAAAAACAGAAAATATCCATTCTCTTGGATAGTAAGGCGGGAGCCATTATGGTGGATGCTTGGTTTGTACAGGACCTTTGTATTTCCTGTAGTACTCTGGCGAAGCCCGTCCCCATACTTGCAATTGACTCTGCGCCTTTTTGTCAGGGAAATTTTACGCAAGTAGTGCATGGTGTGAAACTGCGCATAGGGGCTCTTCACAGGGAACTCCTTTCTTGTTTTATCTTGGAAAGTCTCCCTGCTCCTACTTTGTTGGGTCTTAATCCGGTCATAGACTTCCAGGCCAGAGAGATTATTAAGTGGAGCGATTTTTGCAAAAATAATTGCCAAGGGACTACTATCTCCAGTGTCTCCACTAAAATCACTCCATGTGTTCTCTGAAAAGGGGTGTCAAGAACTGCCTCCTCACTGTGTGTCCTGACTGTCCTGGGATTAAGCACATCAAAGCAGTTGCTTTGTCTTGGAGTTTCCCTGGGGGTAGGAGTATTGACGATGCTGTCCCTATTTTACAAGAAGAGGTGATTGTCTCCACAGTGTGTTCTGAGCTTGACGGTGAGGTATTAAAGGCTCAGGCGGACGCAGCTGCTGATCCTTCAGGGAAATTGTACCTGTTCATCTGTGTCTTAAAATTTTAAAGGCACATCATGACTCGGCTCTGGCTGGTCACGCAGGTGGTAAGGTGACCTTGGACCTCCTTTTTCATCCTTTGTGTCATCGTGTTGTGTTGGTGCACGTTCCAAGACCTCGCATACTCGTCTGTATTGGGTTCTTTTGTCACTGACCATTCCTGACCGACCATGGACTCATTTACCATGGATTTCATTACAGATCTTCCTTCGTCCTCTGGTAAAACTGTTATCTTAGTTGTGGTGGATAGGTTTGTAAAATGGCACACTATTGCTTTACCTGCTCTCTCAAGAGCCAAGAGACTTGCTCAGGTGTTTATCACAGAGATCGCGAAGCTTCATGGGGTTCCCTCCGATGTGGTGTCAGATCGGGCGACCCAATTTGTATCTAAATTTTGGAGGGTGTATTGTGCTTGTTTAGGGATGCATCTCTCTTTTTCTTCAGCGTTCCATCCTCAAACTAATGGCCAGACTGAATGCCTAAACCAAAGTTTGGAAATTTACAACATATCTTTTGTGTCAGATAACCAGGAGGATTGGTCTTCTTTTCTACCACTGGCTGAAACAATTGTTGTAGTGAGTCCACTGGTAAGTGAGTAGCCATTTTTGGGCGCATTTGGTTAGCATCCACAATTATGTACCTTCGGTAAAGATGAGTCTTTGGGAGTTCCTGGGGAGGAACAATTGTCTTCTTCACTCTCATCTGTGTGGGAAGGGCTTCAGAATAATTTAAGGATCATGGGGACAAATACAAACGTATGGCTGATAAACGATTTTCAAGTTCCGACCTGAGGGTACATTATTTAGTATAGCTATCCACCAAAAATATTAAACTGAAAGTTCCTTCTTGGAAATTAGGTCCTAGGTTTATTGGTACTTATAAGGTGGTCGCCGTAATCAACCTTTTAGCTTTTTGTCTCAAGCTTCCGCCAACTCTTAAGTCCCATAATGTTTTTCACAGGTCTTTGCTCAAAAAATTTGTTACGACTGTGGAACCGTCACCTTTACCGCCACCACCAGTTATTACTGATGGCAATTTAGAATTTCAGGTAGCGAAAATCATCGATTCTGTATGGTTCGCCCTGGGGGTCCTGGGGCCCCTTGTAGAAAGGGAGGTACTGTCACTAGTGTGTCACGCCAACCTGGGAGATCTGCTGGCAGAAGATCTCTGCGTATTGTGAATCACATATCTTCCATTTAGCCTGTATATTTGGATCCCATATTAAATGAATTTGGTTTCCTTTGGTGCTGTAGAGGTTAACGACCCTTCCTATGCTAGTTAGAAACATGCAGCTCTATTTTATATGCTTCCGATCTGGTCATTAACTCTTCCTATAAAACCTGGCCAGACCCTCTCTGTCCTGCTGGTGAAAGCTCTACTTCCTTGGTCTTAGGAGACGTGCTGAACGTGTTGCTATTGGAGATTTGTCTGTCTGTGCTGTGTGCTAAAGCTAAGTAGTTGAAGTTTGGATTTGGAGTTGTGGTGTTCTATAGTTTGCTATTGTATGTGTGTATTTATCTCCTGTTCCTTTTTCCATTTAATTTATTCCTCCATGTCCCTATCCTCCTTCCTATGATTGGTCGGTGCTTTTGTATGATAGAGATTTTCTGTTATCCCTGTTTTGTCTTTGTGTCTGGTTTACCTTTCATTTATGTCCCAGGCCTCATGGGGTGGGGGAGGGTACAAATTAGGCTTTTACCAGGAGCATAGTAAGATCGGAGACTTGGGCCTCTCTACGTTTAAGAGTACCCCTGGGACAGGGATAGTTAGGGTCCCAGCTCCAGGGACAGTTTGAGGCCCCGTTTACATATTGTATACCATGATAGCATGACATTAGGATCATGAAGTAAGGAACAAAAAAGATAAAGTGAGTCTCTATGGGGATGATTCTGTTTCACAATTAGAGACCTCAGTGCCTCAAGCTATTCATTTTATCAACAAGTTGGGGTTCTTTTCTGGATTGCGAATAAACTGCTCTGTCAGTTCTGATACTTCTGAAAGCTTACTCTACAATCCCCAAATCTTGTGGACAAAAGGCTGGGTGTAGATCTAAATTTTTAGGTGTAATTATAAATATGTCCCCAATTGAGGGCTTACCATTTATGACATGCTATCTATTCTTTGCATTTATTCTAGGTTTTTGTCTGTTAATGGCGGTAGTGTGAATGTGCACCTAGACAATGAACTGAAACTAACTGGTATGCTGGCCCAGTTTTTCGGTTTTGCAAAATAGGATTCTTGACTACATCTTCTATTCTTTGGATAATCATTATCAGCAGCGCCCGTGCCCTGCATTTTCTGCTATATCATTGTAAATTATGGCTAGAGGACTATGGAGGCCAAGGGGATATGCTCTTACTGAATTGTATAACTTCAATAATTTGAATGGGGAAATTCAAGTATAGGACAACCCTAAATACGCACATTTATTTTTCCTAATAGAACAGTATGGAGTCACAATCATTACTCACATTTTTTCAAGTTAAGCATTTCCCTTCTTTAACCAAATGCAAACTCTATTTGATATCCCGTGTCCAGGCTTTTTATAGGTATTTACAACTATGACATGCAGTCACAAGTCAATTTCCTCACCCCAGAGTATCTGTCAAGGGGAGCCTAGGTAGGGTAAGGCTGGTTACCCTGGCCCCTGCGATATCCCTCAGACTAGGGAAAACCCTGTCTGTCCCTCTCCCAGAATTTACACTAATGGTGTGCTTGTCTGGGCCACCAGGCCTGGCCCTAACTCCTGTTTCAGCCCTATGCTGAAACCACCACCCGCCACCCAGTGAAGAGACCACACACCAACCCCCACAGAAAGCACAGACAGGGTAAACTTAAAACGCACCACGCCGCAGGCACACAGGGAAACACAATAATGTGCACAGGCAAAACAAATACAAATATAGGAAGGAGAAATATAACAAAGGATAATACACCACCAGATACGATATTACTTCTCCAAGACCACCACTCCAGACCGGAATCACTAGGCACGAGGCACAAGCTAATAATCGGCGACGCCCAAAGTCCAGCACGACTATTTAAAGGCCGTGGGCGTGACCCAGCCTCCAACCCGATTACCAGCTAGATTAACCCCGAGCAACCTGGATCAAGTCTAGCCGGCGCCACTGAGCGTATAGTGGACGTAAGTGGAATTACCGCTGTCTGTCGGACGCCCTAGTGTGAATAGCGTCCGACATGACAGTACCCCGCCTTCTATGAGGGACCCCAGGGCCCTCACGACTTATAGGACCCGGCTTGTCCGGATGGCGGCGGTGAAACATACTGACCAGCCGGTCCGCATGTATGTCCGAGGCTCGTACCCAGGACCTCTCCTCCGGCCCATAACCACGCCAGTGTACCAGGTACTGTAATGTGCGGCGCACTACTCGAGAGTCAACCACCTTGGAGACTTCAAACTCCAAATTGCCATCCACCAAGACTGGACGTGGCATCGGCGCCGCGTCCACGGAACCCACCACCTTTTTTAATAAAGATCTGTTGGACACGTGTATTTTATATACCGTAGGGAGCTCCAATCGGTAAGCTACCGGGTTAATGATGGCGGCGACCCTAAATGGACCAATAAACCTTGGACCTAATTTCAGGGATGGTATTTTGAGTTTTATGTTTTTTGTGGACAACCACACCCAGTCACCCACACTCAGGTCCGGACCTGGCACACGTCTACTGTCAGCCACTCGTTTGTACCTTGCACCCACGCTCAGAAAGCGCTGTTTCACTCTCCTCCAGACGGATGACAGTTGTGCTCCTAGCTGGTCCTCCTCCGGGACGCCAGCAGAGCCCCCTGACGCAGAGCCCCCTGACGCAGAGTACAAAATTGAGGATGGTGCCCGTAAACACAAAAGAACGGGGACTCCCCAGACGATTCCTGGCAGTGATTATTTATGGCAAACTCAGCCAAAGGAAGGAACGTCGACCACTCCTCCTGGTTGTCAGAAACAAAGCAGCGTAAGTACTGCTCCAAATTCTGGTTCATACGCTCGGTCTGACCATTTGACTGAGGATGAAACGCCGAAGAATGCGACAACTTGATCCCCAGCCGTGAGCAAAATGCTTTCCAAAATTTTGCCACAAACTGAGTACCCCTATCAGACACGATGTCAGACGGGACCCCGTGAAGTCTAACCACCTCCTGCACAAATACCTGAGCCAGAGTCTTCGCGTTAGGCAACGAAGGTAAGGACACAAAGTGCGACATCTTTGAGAACCGATCAACAACCACCAGGATGACCGTGTTCCCAGCTGAGGAGGGCAAATCTGTGATAAAACCCATGGAGATCTCCGTCTATGGCCTACTGGGTACCCCGAGAGGAAGCAGTGTGCCAGCAGGACGGGAGCGGGGCGTCTTAGCCCTAGCGCACGTGGTGCATGCTAACACGTACGAGACCACGTCCTGTCGGATTTGGGGCCACCAAAACCGACGCGACACCAACTCCAAGGTACCCCTAACCCCTGGGTGGCCAGCCAGAACAGCATCATGATGCTCACCCAACACCTTTAGGCGAAGATGGAGCAGTACAAACGATTTGTTAATGGGAAGCTCTGGTGGTACCTCCTCCTGAGCCTCGGCAATCTCAGCCTCAATCTCGGTCGTGAGAGCCGAGACCACTACACCCTTTTGGAGAATGGGTACCGGATCTTCCCGAGGTTCTCCCCCCGGAAAACACCTGGACAAGGCGTCCTCCTTAGTGTTCTTAGACCCAGGTCAGTAAGTAACAAAAAAGTTGAATCGCGTGAAAAACAATGCCCAGTGAGCCTGCCTGGGGGACAGACGCTTGGCTGACTCCAAATAAAGCAGATTTTATGGTCGGTGATAACTGTCACCTGGTGGACTGACCCCTCCAAAAAGTGTCGCCATTCCTCAAAAGCCAACTTGATAGCCAACAACTCCCTGTTGCCGATATCGTAATTACGTTCGGCGGACGACAGCTTCTTGGAGAAGTAGGCGCATGGACGCAACTCGCCCAAGGATGAGCCTTGTGACAGCACCGCCCCCACTCCAACCTCAGACGCATCGACTTCCACGGTAAATGGTTTCGATACGTCCGGTTGCACCAGAATGGGGGCCGAAGCAAAACTGTTCTTCAGGAACTCAAATGCGCGCACAGCAGCCTCAGACCAGGCGGAGAAATTGGTACCTTTTTTCGTCATGTCAGTGAGCGGTTTAGCAATGGTAGAAAAATCTTTGATAAACTTTCTATAATAGTTAGAAAACCCAAGGAACCGCTGGAGCGCTTTTAGGTTATCAGGCTTTTTCCAACGCAGCACCGCTTGCACCTTAGCGGCGTCCATTTTAAACCCTGAAGCGGACACAATATAACCCAAGAAAGGCAACTCCTGAACCGTAAATACACATTTCTCAAGTTTTGCATAGAACTTATTCTCTCTGAGTAGCTGTAACACCTGCATAACATGCTCTAAATGAGTATCACAGTCACATGAATAAATGAGAATGTCATCTAGGTACACAATAACGAATTTCCCCAGGACATGAGAGAACACATCATTTATGAAATGTTGAAATACAGCAGGCGCGTTTGTCAACCCAATTGGCATCACCAGATTTTCCAAATGACCCTCGGGTATTAAAAGCCGTCTTCCACTCATCCCCTTGACGGACTCTTATGAGGTTGTACGCCCCCCTGAGGTCAAGCTTGGAGAACCACTTAGCACCAGCCACCTGGTTGAACAAATCAGGTATCAATGGCATAGGGTATGGATCACGAACCGTAATCTGGTTTAACTCCCTGAAATCCAGACACGGGCGTAATCCACCATCTTTCTTCTTAATGAAGAAGAACCCCGCTGCCACAGGCGAAGACGAAGGCCTGATGTGCCCTTTGCTCAGACTCTCAGCAATGTAGTCTTTTAAGGCTTGCCTCTCAGGACCAGAAATGATAAACATCCTAGCTTTCGGCAATTTGGCCCCTGGTTTTAACCTAATAGTACAGTCATAGGGTCGATGTGGTTGCAAATCTGAGCAACCCTTCTCAGAGAACACATCCGCAAAATCCAGCAGTGACTCAGGAATGCTAGGAGTCACCGCGGACACACATGTGGCCAGGCAATTCTCCTGGTAGAATCCACTCCACTGAATTATGTCCTGGGTTTTCCAGTCAATCACCGGGTTGTGCATAGACAACCATGGAAAACCCAGAACCATTTGTGCAGGAAGATTACTGAGCACCCTACATGTAACCTGTTCAAAATGTAGGACCCATATGTGGAGTTTAACCTCAGCCACAAACTCAGTAATCTCCCCCTGTGGGAGAGGAGCGGCATTGATAGTGACCACCCGGATAGGATGAGGCAGTTTTTTGATCCTGAAACCGGCTGTGCGCGCAAACTCCTCATCAATGAGATTAGTGGCGGAACCACTATCCACAAAAACAGTGATTGGCAGCTCTCTGCCAGCGATCATAACTTTGGCAGGTAGCATACATTGAGAGACCACCATGGAGGCTATGCATAAGCTCAGATTGGCCTCCTCCACACCCTCTGAGCTTAGAAGTTTTCCGCCGTTGCGCTTTTCTTAGATAACAGAGGACAAGCATTTACATAATGACCATTTTTACCACAGCAAAAACAGGCTCCCTGCTTCCTGAGAAAAGGGGCTCGATGCTTATCATGTGACACCCCTGCGATCTGCATAGGCTCCGTGGGCTCACCTGCAGCAACCTCACGTGCACCTATGCCCTCCCCCATAGGCGGCGTCTCTTGCGCCCCCTGACGCAAACGTCGATCAATGCGGACAACAAGACTCATAGCAGACTCTAGAGAAGCAGGAGTCTCATACATCAGGAGGGCTTGTTTAACCCTTCCCGAAACCCCATGAACAAACTGACTCCGCAGCGCGGGGTCATTCCATTGTGTGTCCACCGCCCAGCGGTGAAATTCAGAACAGTAATCCTCCGCCATTCGCTCCCCCTGGTGGAGTGCGCGTATTTTAGATTCTGCTAGAGCCATTCTGTCAGGATCATCATATATGAGTCCAAGAGCAGAAAAGAAACTCTCCACTGAGTTAAATGCAGCTGAATCAGATGTAATGAAAATGCCCATGCTTGGGGGTCCCCGTTCAGTAATGACAACACCAGGCCCACACGCTGAGCCTCATTACCTGAGGAGATCGGGCGCATACGAAAGTATAATTTGCAAGCTTCACGAAAAATTACAAATTTACTGCATTTCCCAGCAAACCTTTCAGGTAAAGGTATCTTTGGCTCTGCATCTCTACCTGCAGTTTCAGCTTGCACATTAGATACTACTAGGCCCTGTTGCTGAACCACCCCCTTCAACTCAGTGACCTGTAAGGACAGCGCCTCCAACTGACGGGTTATGGAAGTCATGGGATCCATGGAATACAAAATTTGTGGCCGATTATAATGCAAAGGGGAGCCTAGGTAGGCTAAGGCTGGTTACCCGGGCCCCTGCGATATCCCTCAGACTAGGGAAAACCCTGTCTGTCCCTCTCCCAGAATTTACACTAATGGTGTGCTTGTCTGGGCCACCAGGCCTGGCCCTAACTCCTGTTTCAGCCCTATGCTGAAACCACCACCCGCCACCCAGTGAAGAGACCACACACCAACCCCCACAGAAAGCACAGACAGGGTAAACTTAAAACACACCACACCGCAGGCACACAGGGAAACACAATAATGTGCACAGGCAAAACAAATACAAATATAGGAAGGAGAAATATAACAAAGGATAATACACCACCAGATACGATATTACTTCTCCAAGACCACCACTCCAGACCGGAATCACTAGGCACGAGGCACAAGCTATAATCGGCGACGCCCAAAGTCCAGTACGGCTATTTAAAGGCCATGGGCGTGACCCAGCCTCCAACTCGATTACCAGCTAGATTAACCCCGAGCAACCTGGATCAAGTCTAGCCGGCGCCACTGAGCGTATAGTGGACGTAAGTGGAATTACCGCTGTCTGTCGGACGACCTAGTGTGAATAGCGTCCGACATGACAGTATCATCACACAGTTTGATAGTGATATATAAAACCCAAGGCCCCACAAGTTTAATGTTAGCATTTTCGCCATCTGCTAAGTGTCAGAATCTCTTCAACCCAGTTGCCTGTCAAAAATAGATTTCAGAATTGAATTCCAACATTAACAGACCAGCTTTGGTGATAGCACTGGAGTCCTCTACACGAGTCTCCATGACTGAAAATAATAAAATGATTCAACTGTACATTGTACGCCAGAGTTACAGTACTTAGAGGGAGTCTGTCACCCATAAGCTTTTAGACAGTGTTTGTTTTTTAGGAAGAAAGCGGTAAATCAAGATAAGGCACTGGCTTTAAAATGCAAATAGTAGGACATTACAGTCCACTAAAGCATTGGCCATGCCAACACCTTGCCAATGGGTGCACCATAGCGCCCTGATTTGCATATGAAATAAATGTAGATCTTGCAGCAAGTACTAAGTGGAACTGTATATGGCTGTTATGATTTTTAGTGGGGCTATGTCCCCTACATAAATGTTATGCAGTTTAATTGACATTATGGGGGTCACAGTCTTCCAGAATGTTGCATGACTGCAGTCGTTGGTGTCATAACCCCCTTGTATATTTCTGGCATCTTAAATGGGATTGTTCTGATGCTCAAAAATGTTGGTTTGAATTGATAAACATCTTATCAGAAGTAATGGAGGCCCCTGTAGATCATGCAGCTGAGATATCTTTATTTGGAATCTTAGATGGAGAACTATGGTCTCACCATGATAGGTTTTTCTGATAGAAGAGTTCTTATTTGGAATGGAAGGTTATTGCTGTACGCTGTATGTCAGAGAGACCACTGTTATGATCCTTAGTGGTTGAGGATCACAAATTACTCCAGCTAAGTAACAAACATAGGACAAGCTCTAGGGAGGTGGCAAACTGGACTGACCGCAAATCTGAACCTATCCAAACGCACTAGAAGTAGCCGGTGAACGTGCCTAAAAATCCTAGACGTCTCGAGCCAGCCTGAGGAACTAACTACCCCTACAGAGAAAGAAAGACCTCTCTTGCCTCCAGAGAAATAATCCCCAAAGATATAGAAGCCCCCAACAGATAATAACGGTGAGGTAAGAGGAAGGCACATACACAGGGGTGAAAGCAGATTCAGCAAATGAGGCCCACTAATACTAGATAGCAGAAAATAGAAAAGAGAATCTATGCGGTCAGTAAAAAACCCTTACAAAATATCCACTCTGAGATTTCAAGAACCCCCACACCAACTAACGGTGTGGGGGGAGAAACTCCGTCCCCTAGAGCAACCAGCAAGCGAGGAAATCACATTTTAGCGAGCTGGACAAAAATCATAATGAACACTGATAATCAAAAAAATGATCAAACAAAAACTTAGCTTGTCTTGGAGAGACTGGGAGCAAGGTAGACACAAGGAATCTGAAGAGCACTGAATACATTGATAGCAGGCAAGGAACTGAGTCTCCAGGTGAGCTAAATAGGAAACCAACCAAGGATAACGAACCAGCTGATGCAGCCAACCTGCAGAAAGACAACACTACACAGTACCGCTTGTGACCACTAGAGGGAGCCCAAAAATAGAATTCACAACAGTACCCCCCCCCCTTGAGGAGGGGTCACCGAACCCTCATCAAGACCCCCAGGGCGATCAGGATGAGCCGCGTGGAAGGCACGAACCAAATCGGCCGCATGAACATCAGAGGCGACAACCCAGGAATTATCCTCCTGACCATAGCCCTTCCACTTAACCAAATACTGAAGCCTCCGTCTAGAGATATGAGAATCCAAAATCTTCTCCACCACGTACTCCAATTCGCCCTCGACCAGCACCGGAGCAGGAGGCTCAACAGAAGGAACCACAGGTACCACATACCTCTGCAACAAAGACCTATGGAACACAATATGAATGGCAAACGATGCTGGGAGATCCAAACGAAAAGACACTGGGTTAAGGATTTCCAAGATCTTATAAGGACCGATGAAACGAGGCTTGAATTTAGGAGAGGAGACCTTCATAGGAACATACCGAGAAGACAGCCACACCAAATCCCCAACACGAAGTCGGGGACCCAAACCGCGGCGGCGGTTGGCAAAGCGCTGAGCCTTCTCCTGTGACAACCTCAAATTGTCTACCACATGGTTCCAAATCTGCTGCAACCTATCCACCACAGAATCCACCCCAGGACAGTCAGAAGGCTCAACCTGACCTGAGGAAAAACGAGGATGGAAACCAGAATTGCAGAAAAAAGGCGAAACCAAAGTAGCAGAACTAGCCCGATTATTAAGGGCAAACTCGGCCAATGGCAAAAAAGTCACCCAATCATCCTGATCAGCAGAAACAAAACATCTCAAATAAGTTTCCAACGTCTGATTAGTTCGCTCGGTTTGGCCTTTAGTCTGAGGATGGAAGGCCGACGAAAAAGACAAATCAATGCCCATCTTAGCACAAAAAGTCCGCCAAAACCTGGACACAAACTGGGATCCTCTATCAGACACAATATTTTCAGGAATGCCGTGCAAGCGAACCACATTCTGAAAAAATAGAGGAACCAAATCGGAGGAAGAAGGCAACTTAGGCAAGGGCACCAAATGGACCATCTTGGAAAAACGATCACACACCACCCAGATGACAGACATTTTCTGAGATACTGGAAGATCCGAAATAAAATCCATGGAAATGTGCGTCCAAGGCCTTTTCGGAACAGGCAAAGGCAAAAGCAAACCGCTGGCACGAGAACAGCAAGGCTTAGCCCGAGCACAAATCCCACAAGACTGCACAAAGGAACGCACATCCCGCGACAAGGAAGGCCACCAGAAGGACCTAGCCACCAAATCTCTGGTACCAAAAATCCCAGGATGACCCGCCAACACCGAAGAATGAACCTCGGAAATAACTTTGCTGGTCCATCTATCCGGGACAAACAGTCTCTCTGGTGGACAACGGTCAGGTCTATCCGCCTGAAATTTCTGCAGCACTCGTCGCAAATCTGAAATGGCAGACAAAATCACTCCCTCTCTGAGAATACCAGCCAGCTCAGAAACTCCCGGAGAGTCAGGCACAAAACTCCTAGAAAGTGCATCAGCTTTCACGTTCTTCGAACCAGGCAGGTATGAGACCACGAAGTTGAAACGGGAGAAAAACAACGACCAACGAGCCTGTCTAGGATTCAGGCGCTTGGCAGATTCACGATAAATCAGATTTTTGTGATCAGTCAAGACCACCACACGATGTTTAGCTCCTTCGAGCCAATGTCGCCACTCCTCAAATGCCCACTTCATAGCCAACAACTCCCGATTACCAACATCATAATTCCGCTCGGCAGGCGAAAACTTTCTTGAAAAGAAAGCACATGGCTTCATCACAGAGCCATCAGAGCTTCTCTGTGACAAAACAGCCCCTGCTCCAATCTCAGAAGCATCAACCTCGACCTGGAAGGGGAGAGAGACATCTGGCTGACATAAGACTGGAGCTGAAGAAAACCGGTGCTTCAGCTCCCAAAAGGCCTCCACGGCCACAGGAGACCAATTAGTCACATCAGAACCCTTCTTGGTCAAATCCGTCAAAGGTTTAACCACGCTAGAAAAATTAGCGATGAAACGACGGTAAAAATTAGCAAAACCCAAGAACTTCTGAAGACTCTTAACAGACGTGGGCTGAGTCCAGTCATGAATAGCCTGGACCTTGACTGGGTCCATCTCCACAGTAGAAGGAGAAAAAATAAAACCCAAAAAGGAGACCTTCTGTACTCCGAAGAGGCATTTTGAGCCCTTCACAAATAAAGCATTAGCACGCAGGACCTGAAACACCATCCTGACCTGCTTCACATGGGACTCCCAATCATCAGAAAAGACCAAAATGTCATCCAGATAAACAATCATAAATTTATCCAGATATTCTCGGAAGATGTCATGCATGAAGGACTGAAACACAGAAGGAGCATTAGAGAGTCCAAAAGGCATCACTAAGTATTCAAAATGGCCTTCGGGCGTATTAAATGCTGTTTTCCATTCATCTCCCTGCTTAATGCGCACAAGGTTATACGCACCACGGAGATCTATCTTGGTGAACCAACTGGCACCCTTAATCCGAGCAAACAAATCAGACAATAGTGGCAAAGGATACTGAAATTTGACTGTAATTTTATTCAGAAGACGATAATCTATACAAGGTCTCAAAGAACCGTCCTTCTTGGCCACAAAAAAATATCCTGCACCAAGAGGGGAAGAGGATGGGCGAATATGTCCCTTCTCCAAAGACTCCTTTATATAACTCCGCATCGCGGCATGCTCTGGTATAGACAAATTAAAAAGTCGTCCCTTAGGGAATTTACTACCAGGAATTAAATTTATAGCACAGTCACAATCCCTATGAGGAGGCAGGGCACAGGACCTGGGCTCATCAAATACATCCTGGTAGTCAGACAAAAACTCAGGGCCCTCAGAAGGAGTGGAAGAAGCAATAGACACCAACGGAGTATCGCCATGAATTCCCTGACAACCCCAACTTGACACAGACATAGCTTTCCAATCTAAAACTGGATTATGAGCTTGCAGCCATGGCAGACCCAAAACGACAACATCATGCAAATTATGCAGAACAAGAAAGCGAATCACCTCCTGATGTACGGGAGTCATGCACATGGTCATTTGCGTCCAATACTGAGGCTTATTCTCAGCCAATGGCGTAGCATCAATTCCCCTCAGAGGAATAGGAAATTCCAAAGGCTCCAGGACAAAACCACAGCGCCTGGCAAACGACAAATCCATCAGATTCAGGGCCACACCCGAATCCACAAAAGCCATACCTGGGTAGGACGACAAAGAACAAATCAAAGTAACAGACAAAATAAATTTAGGCTGTATAGTACCAATGGTGACAGGTTTAGCGATTTTTTTTAAGCGTTTAGAGCATGCTGAGATAACATGAGTAGAATCACCACAGTAAAAGCACAACCCATTTTGACGTCTATGACTTTGACGCTCAATTCTGGTCAGAGTTCGGTCACATTGCATAGACTCAGGTCTCTGTTCGGAAAATACCGCCAAAGGATGAGCAGATTTGCGCTCCCGCAAACGCCGATCAACCTGAATGGCTAAAGCCATAGAATCACTCAGACTTGCAGGGGTGGGAAACCCCACCATAACATTCTTAACGGCCTCAGAAAGACCTTCTCTGAAATTTGCAGCCAGGGCACACTCATTCCATTGAGTAAGCACCGACCATTTCCGAAATTTTTGACAATACACCTCTGCTTCATCCTGACCCTGAGAGATAGCCAGCAACGCTTTTTCTGCCTGATTCTCAAGATTAGGCTCCTCATAAAGCAGTCCAAGAGCCAGAAAAAATGCATCTACATTAAGCAATGCAGGATCTCCTGGCGCCAGAGAGAAAGCCCAATCTTGAGGGTCGCCACGCAACAAGGAGATAACAATTTTAACTTGCTGAGCGGGAATCACCAGAGGAACGAGGTCTCAGAGATAGAAATAACTTACAATTATTCTTAAAATTTAGAAACCTAAATCTATCTCCAGAAAACAACTCAGGAATGGGTATCTTTGGTTCTGACATAGGGCTATGAATAACAAAATCCTGAATACTTTGCACCCGTGCAGTAAGATGATCCACACTAGAAGTCAGAGTCTGAACATTCATGTCTGCAGCTGAGCTCAAAACCACCCAGAGTTCAAGGGGATGAAAGAAGCTAAACAGACTGCAGCAAAGGAAAAGCGGGAGGAAAAAAAAAAATGTACTCAGGTCTTCTTTTTATCCCACGTCTGTGATGCATTAAACACTTTCAGGCCTGCTATACTGTTATGATCCTTAGTGGTTGAGGATCACAAATTACTCCAGCTAAGTAACAAACATAGGACAAGCTCTAGGGAGGTGGCAAACTGGACTGACCGCAAATCTGAACCTATCCAAACACACTAGAAGTAGCCGGTGAACGTGCCTAAAAATCCTAGACGTCTCGAGCCAGCCTGAGGAACTAACTACCCCTAGAGAGAAAGAAAGACCTCTCTTGCCTCCAGAGAAATAATCCCCAAAGATATAGAAGCCCCCAACAGATAATAACGGTGAGGTAAGAGGAAGGCACATACAGTGCCTACAAGTAGTATTCAACCCCCTGCAGATTTAGCAGGTTTAATAAGATGCAAATAAGTTAGAGCCTTCAAACTTCAAACAAAAGCAGGATTTATTAACAGATGCATAGATCTTACAAACCAAAAAGTTTTGATGCTCAGTTAAATTTTTATAAATTTTAAACATAAAAGTGTGGGTCAATTATTATTCAACCCCTAGGTTTAATATTTTGTGGAATAACCTTTGTTTGCAATTACAGCTAATAATCGTCTTTTATAAGACCTGATCAGGCCGGCACAGGTCTCTGGAGTTATCTTGGCCCACTCCTCCATGCAGATCTTCTCCAAGTTATCTAGGTTCTTTGGGTGTCTCATGTGGACTTTAATCTTGAGCTCCTTCCACAAGTTTTCAATTGGGTTAAGGTCAGGAGACTGACTATGCCACTGCAACACCTTGATTTTTTGCCTCTTGAACCAGGCCTTGGTTTTCTTGGCTGTGTGCTTTGGGTCGTTGTCTTGTTGGAAGATGAAATGACGACCCATCTTAAGATCCTTGATGGAGGAGCGGAGGTTCTTGGCCAAAATCTCCAGGTAGGCCGTGCTATCCATCTTCCCATGGATGCGGACCAGATGGCCAGGCCCCTTGGCTGAGAAACAGCCCCACAGCATGATGCTGCCACCACCATGCTTGACTGTAGGGATGGTATTCTTGGGGTCATATGCAGTGCCATCCAGACTCCAAACGTCACGTGTGTGGTTGGCACCAAAGATGTCGATCTTGGTCTCATCAGACCAGAGAACTTTGAACCAGTCAGTCTCAGAGTCCTCCAAGTGATCATGAGCAAACTGTAGACGAGCCTTGACATGACGCTTTGAAAGTAAAGGTACCTTACGGGCTCATCTGGAACGGAGACCATTGCGGTGGAGTACGTTACTTATGGTATTGACTGAAACCAATGTCCCCACTGCCATGAGATCTTCCCGGAGCTCCTTCCTTGTTGTCCTTGGGTTAGCCTTGACTCTTCGGACAAGCCTGGCCTCGGCATGGGAGAAAACTTTCAAAGGCTGTCCAGGCCGTGGAAGGCTAACAGTAGTTCCATAAGCCTTCCACTTCCGGATGATGCTCCCAACAGTGGAGACAGGTAGGCCCAACAAATTGGAAAGGGTTTTGTACCCCTTGCCAGCCTTGTGACCCTCCACGATCTTGTCTCTGATGGCCTTGGAATGCTCCTTTGTCTTTCCAATGTTGACCATGTATGAGTGCTGTTCACAAGTTTGGGGAGGGTCTTAAATAGTCAGAAAAGGCTGGAAAAAGAGATAATTAATCCAAACATGTGAAGCTCATTGTTCTTTGTGCCTGAACTACTTCTTAATACTTTAGGGGAACCAAACAGAATTCTGGTGGGTTGAGGGGTTGAATAATAAATGACCCTCTGAAAAGACTTTTCACAATTAAAAAAAAAAATAAACAAAGAAATAACATTCTTTTTTGCTGCAGTGCATTTCACACTTCCAGGCTGATCTACAGTCCAAATGTCACAATGCCAAGTTAATTCCAAATGTGTAAACCTGCTAAATCTGCAGAGGGTTGAATACTACTTGTAGGCACTGTACACAGGGGTGAAAGCAGATTCAGCAAATAAGGCCCACTAATACTAGATAGCAGAAAATAGAAAAGAGAATCTATGCGGTCAGTAAAAAACCCTTACAAAATATCCACTCTGAGATTTCAAGAACCCCCACACCAACTAACGGTGTGGGGGGAGAAACTCCGTCCCCTAGAGCAACCAGCAAGCGAGGAAATCACATTATAGCGAGCTGGACAAAAAACATAATGAACACTGATAATCAAAAAAATGATCAAACAAAAACTTAGATTGTCTTGGAGAGACTGGGAGCAAGGTAGACACAAGGAATCTGAAGAGCACTGAATACATTGATAGCAGGCAAGGAACTGAGTCTCCAGGTGAGCTAAATAGGAAACCAACCAAGGATAACGAACCAGCTGATGCAGCCAACCTGCAGAAAGACAACACTACACAGTACCGCTTGTGACCACTAGAGGGAGCCCAAAAATAGAATTCACAACAGACCACCCTGTAAATCTCAATGGAAAAAAACAGCAAATACTGCTGTTTCATATGAAAATATAGTGTATAAAAATAGAAGCAATCCTTGGATTTCATCATGATTCCGAACACATATAGCGTTTGAAACGGGTTGATGATCAATAATGATTCACCACTCTTCTATGGATTTTAAATGTTTGAAATAAAGTGCTAATTTTAACCCTTTTTGATTGAGCTGGACAACCCTATCAAAGTGCAGCCTTTATTGATGAATCTCTGTCCAACTACTCTCCTATTCTGTGAAGACAATAATGGGTATTTTATTCCATTCTACCTGGCTATTCACTATGAAATAATACAAAGTGGAGCTGAGGTTTTGAGTTCTCAAGTCACTCCTCTGTTTAGTTGATTTAATAATTAATATATACTGTATATTGGAAACCAAGTCAAATGAGCAGTAACAGGACTGAATGTTTTCATATTAATTTATTATTTAAAAAAAAAAAAAAAAAAAAACAGCTTAAAAAATTGTGTCTGCAATTAGAAGAGCTGCTGGAATGCCCTAGGAGGCAGTTTGCACAGCTCTCATCTGGTGGCCACAGGCTACTGACTTGGCCACCGGACCAGAGTCCTGCAAATAAATTTACTTCATCTCTATATGCAATATATTGGTCTGTAAAAGCCCCTAGGCTGTGAGCACACAATGTGTTTGCTTTCCTAGCATACTGGCTAGTTGCCTAATTTGCAGTGTTATTGAATAGGAATTTACATAAATGGTTAATAAGCTCACATTTTGGTTTTGTAAGCAATTTTTTAAGAAGTAGCATTTACAATTTATGGGATTTTGGGACATTTTTCTCCTATTTGTTTCAATGAGGAAGAATTTTGTTTTTCTTTACTGATGCAGTTGTCCATTACTATTGGTGGCTCCATTGTGAATGAGGCATCAAAGGGCAAATACTTGAGACATCTTCTGACATATGGGTCATTGGGCATTATAAGGTGTCAAAAAAATGTTTTCGGTGAGGACCCCTACTGATTGCTAGACCAAAAGAGCTGTGACTCTTGCTGTAAAATCTCATCAGTTTCACAAGATCAAATAGATGAAGGGGCACAACCCATTGTTTTAGAAATCATTGGGAATATCATTAACAGACCCCCACCGATTTATTCTGGTATGTTTCAGGAACATGTCAGAAGATGCTTAAAAGGTGCACACATTGTAAAATGTTGGCTTTATGTCAAGTTTTGCTGTTGCCTTGTCTGTCAATATGGTGGGAATATACAATGCTAGTCACTCATGTTTTGCAGATGACTAACCAAGTGCGTCAAAATCCCAACATGCATATGTCTGATCATTTGTCCTTATTCTATAAATGTAACACTATTAAGATGCCCATACATAGATATCAAAATGAATATTTAACATCTTGGCAAAGGCCAAAAAAATAAGTGCCAAAAACAGTAACTATGGTAACTCCTAGACCAAGTGAACAGAACAACTGCAATGTGTGGTGGCAGAGGAACATGGGAATATACTGAGCTTTCATACAAGCAATGCAGATGAAAAGAATTCTGTTATCAATGTCACACATTTTAACTATGTTAATGCCATTCAGCCTTCCAATGGGCTCAAGCTTGACTGGATAATTGTCGATTCCCCAGCCAAGCCTATTGATCTCTAAATGATTGTATTGAGTTATTATTGTGAGCTGTAAAGCCAATTTTTAGGTAGGGGATGGGGGGCATTAGGCAGAGTTGTAATCATTTCCTTCTACTTTGGGGCAGACTGCACAAATTATAAGGACAAGCAGTCTGCATAGATGCACTGTATTAAGGAAACAAGCAATAAGAAGTGTTGTGCCCAATACTGTGTGTTACAATCTGATGAACATGAACTGTCCAGTAAACTTTTACTTGTTGAAACAAACTGCATGTCCCTAGAGTTATATGTGGCGGCTCCTGAAAATGAAGGCCTGGAGAAAGCAGAGGCCTGCGGCCTACACGTAAGTGTGATGCACCTCACACCTGGTAGCACATTGGGACACTATTCTCCTGTAAAGTGCCAGGGTATTATGGAGCAACAGCTCATCCATGGCTACCGCCCTTGGTCACTTTACAGTATAACAGTGACTTTATCAAAACTACAACAAGCATCCCAGTAACTGACACTTCGCTGGAATGAGTGTCTCCTTCTCGACATTATGATGCTCTCAGATTAGGCTGAAAAACCTGATGACAGATTCCCTTTAATACATTTGTATATTTTTACCTACTGTATCTGACAGGGTAAGGGAAATCGAAAATCACAATGACAGGTAAAAAATTTGACCAAAATTTACGTAATTTTCTCTTATCCCGTATAATAAATCTGACTTATATCACATCTTCTTGAGAATTTGGCAAGTGAAAAATTAAAGTCTCTTTTTCATCCCAGCATTTTATCAGCCCAGCAGACACTGTTTTGTGTATATGGACAGAGTCTCATCTAGCATTCCAGACTAATCTATAAATTGCAATCCATCTTTAGGTTTACATTTTAGTGAATTATTTTTAGAAACACAAGGGAACTGGCTCGCTGATATAGAAGCAGCATCCGTATGTGAATCAAAATAGAAATGAAGGCTGAGAGACTCAGGTTACACACATACAGTATAGGAACACTGAAATCCTAAAACCTCTTTAAGAAGACCACACAAAATTGCACGGAAGAGTGTTTTCCTAGGTAGGATGTTTATGGCCACTTATGCCACGACATGTCAGAAGGTTCCTGTGTAATTAGGAAAGTCAAATATTTATCAAAGCTGTAAATAAAGAACTCGTAAAATACTATTGGCAGTAGAAGCAAACAATGGGATTATTGGAAAGTGAACCCAAGAGAATAGCCACCAGGGTAAAAAAAATTTAATCTTGAACTCAATCTTCCAAAATTTCTGTCAATTTGTCATCCAACAAAAATAGTGGACTGGTTAGCAGAAAATCACCGGCTGGTCTGAATCTAAAAGATATGGGAGTGATGGCAAGTTGCTGATCAGCATCAGGTCTTGTTGCATAGTTTGGTCGTAGAAGAAACTTGTGAGTAGATTATATGGGGTAATTCAACTTTTATCTACACAGAACATGAGATACATGCATCAGCTTCTTAATACAGCATAACAGGAGGTCTATAGGGCCTTTTACCAGAGAGAAAGTGAAACCAAAGTACAACAAGTATATGCATTACATTCAACTAAGCATATAGCAGTAACAACATTGCCATCTACTGTAAGAAAAGTGTAAACTCCTTCTGCAGACAAATAAGTCTGTATCTGTTTCATATCTGCCAACGGGTCTGTGAGTTGAACTGGTGGAGCCATAGTTCAGTGGGATAAAAATTGAATAATTCATGATTATTAGAACAATCTCCTATGCTTAGTAGTTAGACACCTTGAAATTATTACTAATGGCGAATACAAATCTATTATAGTCCTTTCGAGATTACTTCCAGTCACTGAGATTAAATCAAATCAGTTTTAGATTCTATAATTTGTATATCTAAACATTATTTTTGTGATTTAACATTGTGGATCATAACAAAAAGCAGTTTTTAAGCCCTGCATTAATCAGCAGATCTAAGTGTCCTGCAAAACTATACCCCAGAGATCACTCCTTAGAACAGCCATATGTTACTTTAAACAGTAGCCATTGTCAGGAATTTGTGATCACTCGGGCATATGAAATAGAAGAAAAAACTGATTATGCCACATGCATTTGGCTCTAAAAAAGCTCCATACAACCACTGAGATGCAAGGTGCCATAGAAGGGATAGTAGATTCAATCTTCTATATGAATCTGATATTGGAAGCATTATGTTTCTGTATACACCTCTGTTGGCACAGTTTAATTCAGAGTTGAAAATAACTTGCATGGCCTCTAAGTCTCTTGGCACTTTCCACTATTATGGTAATGAACATTTGTCTTTGTGTGAATAGGTATTTCTATGGCCCACTTTCATTATCATTCTTGTGTTGATGGCATGGTTACATGTTTAAGTATTGCCTCTGTGGCGTGGCACATTATGCAGATAATATTTCAGAAAATACTACCTTTGAGGTTCTTGTTCAGTCTAATTCCCTCAATTCATTTTTATGGACCTTAAATTTACCTCTAACTTTGTCTTTGGTACCGATATGTCCCATGACGATTAGGTCCTCACCAGCTCCTCCCTGTAATCTGTCAATCCAATCCGCAATGTATAGAATTTGAGCACCAGGAAGACAACACACCGTTTGACAATCCTGATCTTTGTGACAGATTGACCTGTCTGTTTTCCTAATAACAGAATGATCACTTTTCACATGTCTGCTTTAGTACTTATTTTCCCAGTAAAATAACAATTCTGGAGTATCTTCGAATGTATTGCGCAGAGCAAAAGAGTAACAATGTTTTGAAGTTTTGACTTTCAGCCTCCATATCTCACCATTCACTACTGCTTTGAATGCAAGCCTACCATCATTTTATAGACAATCATCTTAGCTGTCTCATACATAAATTTGACTTGTAACTATTTAGCATACAATTAGTTGTGCAGATTTTTGTCATGTCACTGCACTGTTAGGCCGCGGTCAGACCTAACGTATAAAAATACGGTCCTTTTTTTATGGCCGAGATAAGCAGAAAAGTTCCTGAACAGTGACCCATATTCAATGCGAGGATGCGATTTTTTCTCCAAAAAGTATCCGTGTGGCATCCGTATGGCATCCGTACGGCGAGATTTTCTCAACGGCTTGCAAAATGGACATATAATGGATCCATGGGCTCAAATATTAGTGAAAACATATATACAGTCTATATATATATATATATATATATATATATATATATATATATATATATATATATATATATACAGGTCCTTCTCAAAAAATTAGCATATAGTGTTAAATTTCATTATTTACCATAATGTAATGATTACAATTAAACTTTCATATATTATAGATTCATTATCCACCAACTGAAATTTGTCAGGTCTTTTATTGTTTTAATACTGATGATTTTGGCCTACAACTCCCGATAACCCAAAAAACCTGTCTCAATAAATTAGCATATTTCAACCGTCCAATCAAATAAAAGTGTTTTTTAATAACAAACAAAAAAAACATCAAATAATAATGTTCAGTTATGCACTCAATACTTGGTCGGGAATCCTTTGGCAGAAATGACTGCTTCAATGCGGCGTGGCATGGAGGCAATCAGCCTGTGACACTGCTGAGATGTTATGGAGGCCCAGGATGCTTCAATAGCGGCCTTAAGCTCATCCAGAGTGTTGGGTCTTGCGTCTCTCAACTTTCTCTTCACAATATCCCACAGATTCTCTATGGGGTTCAGGTCAGGAGAGTTGGCAGGCCAATTGAGCACAGTAATACCATGGTCAGTAAACCATTTACCAGTGGTTTTGGCACTGTGAGCAGGTGCCAGGAAGCATGAAGTGCTCCAAAATCTCCTGATAGCTAGCTGCATTGACCCTGCCCTTGATGAAACACAGTGGACCAACACCAGCAGCTGACATGGCACCCCACACTATCACTGACTGGGTACTTGACACTGGACTTCAGGCATTTTGGCATTTCCTTCTCCCCAGTCTTCCTCCAGACTCTGGCAACTTGATTTCCGAATGACATGCAAAATTTGCTTTCATCAGAAAAAAGTACTTGGGACCACTTAGCAACAGTCCAGTGCTGCTTCTCTGTAGCCCAGGTCAGGCGCTTCTGCCGCTGTTTATGGTTCAAAAGTGGCTTTACCTGGGGAATGCGGCACCTGTAGCCCATTTCCTGCACACGCCTGTGCACGGTGGCTCTGGATGTTTCCACACCAGACTCAGTCCACTGCTTCCTCAGGTTCCCCAAGGTCTGGAATCGGTCCTTCTCCACAATCTTCCTCAGGGTCCGGTCACCTCTTCTCGTTGTACAGCGTTTTCTTCCACATTGTTTCCTTCCAACAGACTTACCATTGAGGTGCCTTGATACAGCACTCTGGGAACAGCCTATTTGTTGAGAAATTTCTTTCTGGGTCTTACCCTCTTGCTTGAGGGTGTCAATGATGGCCTTCTTGACATCTGTCAGGTCGCTAGTCTTACCCATGATGGGGGTTTTGAGTAATGAACCAGGCAGGGAGTTTTTAAAAGCCTCAGGTATCTTTTGCATGTGTTTAGAGTTAATTAGTTGATTCAGAAGATTAGGGTAATAGGTCGTTTAGAGAACCTTTTCTTGATATGCTAATTTATTGAGACAGGTTTTTTGGGTTATCAGGAGTTGTAGGCCAAAATCATCAGTATTAAAACAATAAAAGACCTGACAAATTTCAGTTGGTGGATAATGAATCTATAATATATGAAAGTTTAATTGTAATCATTACATTATGGTAAATAATGAAATTTAACACTATATGCTAATTTTTTGAGAAGGACCTGTATATATATATCTAATATATAAAGCTGAATGTGTGTATGTGTGTGTGTGTGTGTATGTCCGGGATTGGCATCTGAACCGTCGCAGCTACAGCCACAAAATTTTGCATAGTCACACGTCTGGACCCCGAGAGCGTCATAGGCTATGTTGTGAGGTGAAATTTTAACCCCGCGCTTTCCAATTCACCAAACAATTTTGCCCCTATCTACATAATGGGGAAAAAATGAAAGGAAAAGTGTTGGAGGCAAATTGACAGCTGCCAGATGTGAACAAGGGGGACTTAAAGAATGAGAGCGATGGCGCCAAAGAGTATATACTGTACAGTTGCTAAGGTGGGGCCCCAACATGGGATAATCACCACACCACCACGGGGATATGAACACACACACAAAATGCACCACGCACTACCACGTGCTCGAACACATATACCACCCTCAGCGCACATTTCACCACACATACACCAACCTCGCCACATAAAAGTCGAAACACAAAAGTCGCCGCTCAAAACTCGCCACGCGCAAAACTCTCCACATGCAAAACTCGCCACACGTGCAAAACTCACCTCATGGAAAACTCGCCACACACAAAACTTGCACACGCGGAAAAATTGCCACATGCACAAAAGTTGCAACACATGCAAAAGTTGCCTCACACAAAACTTGCACATACTCAAAAGGCACCACACATAAAACTCGCCACGCGCAAAACTCGCCATGCGCAAAACTTGCTGCACACAACTTGCTACACTAACCTGTCACATGCAACTCGACACACAAAAAGTTGCTACACGCATGTCGCCACACAAAACTCATCTCACAAAAGTCGCTACATGCATGTCGCCACACGCAACTCAACACACACAACTTGACACACGAAACTCGCCCTAAAACACACACAAGTCTGGTATTATCCTTCAAAAATAAAAATCTGTTTAATAAGCAGACAAACTACAAGAGCAACAAATGTACCATATAGGAATCCGGCAGCTGTCAGTCACATGACCTGTCTATTATGTGTATGTGTGAGCTAATATATACTGCCAGGGGGTGGGCTTACTGTTGGCTGGGGATTTATCAGGCTGCCAATTTAGCTTACAAATACTGAGGTAAAAATACTGACCAAATAACGTGTGAACGAGGTCTAATACAGGAGGAGATGACATACAGATATATACTATATACAGGAGGAGATGACACACAGGTATATACTATTTACAGGGGAGATGACATACAGGTATATACTATATACAGGAGGAGATGACACTGACACACAGATATATACTATGTACAGGAGAGATGACACAATATACTATATAGAGGAGGAGATGACATACAGGTACATACTACATACAGCAGGAGATGACATACAGGTATATACTATATACAGGAGGAGATGACACACAGGTATATACTATATACAGGAGCAGATTACCTACAGGTATATAGTATATACAGGAGGAGATGACATACAGGTATATGCTATGTATAGGAGGAGATGACATACAGGTATATACTATATACAGGAGGAGATGGCACACAGATATATACTATATATAGGTGAGATGACACACAGGTATATACTATATACAGGAGACATGACACACAGCAGGTATATACTATATACAGGGGAGATGACATACAGGTATATACTATATACAGGAGATGACATACAGGTGTATACTATATATAAGGGAGATGACAAACATGTATATACTGAGGTGAAAATGGGAGGTGTGAGTGCAAAATGAGAGGAGTGAGGGAAAATAGTGGAGTGATCGGAAAATGATAGATGTGAGGTCGAAATGACAAGTGTTAGGGGGGAATCAGAGGAGTGAGGGGGAAAATAAGAGGAGTGAGGGGGAAAATGAAAGGTGTGAGGGAGAAAATGAGAGATGTGAGGGGGAAAATGAAAGATGTGATGGGGAAAATGAGAGGCGTGATGGGAAAATAAGAGAAGTGAGGTGCTATAACTAACCACAGATATTTACTATGCCCAGGCCACGCCGGGCTCTTCAGCTAGTATATATATATATATATATATACATATATATATATATATATACATATATATATATATATATATATATATATATATATATATATATACATATACAGTACAGACCAACAGTTTGAACACACCTTCTCATTTAAAGATTTTTCTGTATTTTCATGACTATGAAAATTGTACATTCACACTGAAGGCATCAAAACTATGAATTAACACGTGGAATTGTATACTTCACAAAAAAGTGTGAAACTACTGAAATTATGTCTTATATTCAAGGTGCTTCAAAGTAGCCACGTTTTGCTTTGATTACTGCTTTGCATTCTCTTGATGAGCTTTAAGAGGTAGTCACCGAGAATGGTCTTCCAACAATCTTGAAGGACTTCCCAGAGATGCTTAGCACTTGTTAGCCCTTTTGCCTTCACTCTGCGGTCCAGCTCACCCCAAACCATCTCGATTGGGTTCAGGTCTGGTGGTCATCTGGCGTAGCACCCTATCACTCTCCTTCTTGGTCAAATAGCCCTTACACAGCTTGGAGGTGTGTTCGGGGTCATTGTCCTGTTGAAAAATAAATGATGGTCCAACTAAACGCAAACCGGATGGAATAGCATGCCGCTGCAAGATGCTGTGGTAGCCATGCTGGTTCAGTATGCAATCCCCAACAGTATCACCAGCAAAGCACCCCCACACCATCACACCTCCTCCTCCATGCTTCACGGTGGGAACCAGGCATGTAGAGTCCATCGATTCACCTTTTCTGCGTCGCACAAAGACACGGTGGTTGGAAGCAAAGATCTCATATTTGGACTTATCAGACCAAAGCACAGATTTCCACTGGTCTAATGTCCATTCCTTGTGTTCTTTATCCCAAACAAGTCTCTTCTGCTTGTTGCCTGTCTTTAGCAGCGGTTTCCTAGCAGCTATTTTGCCATGAAGGCCTGCTGCACAAAGTCTCCTCTTAACAGTTGTAGAGATGTGTCTGCTGCTAGAACTCTGTGTGGCATTGACCTGGTCTCTAATCTGAGCTGCTGTTAACCTGCGATTTCTGAGGCTAGTGACTCGGATAAACTTATCCTCAGAAGCAGAGGTGACTCTTGGTCTTCCTTTCCTGGGGTAGTCCTCATGTGAGCCAGTTTCTTTGTAGCGCTTGATGGTTTTTGCCACTGCACTTGGGGACACTTTCAAAGTTTGCCCAATTTTTCGGACTGACTGACCTTCATTTCTTAAAGTAATGATGGCCACTCATTTTTTTTTTTACTTAGATGCTTTTTTCTTGCCATAATACAAATTCTAACAGTCTATTCAGTAGGACTATCAGCTGTGTATCCACAACACAATTGATGGTCCCAACCACATTTATAAGGCAAGAAATCCCACTTATTAAAACTGACAGGGCACACCTGTGAATTGAAAACCATTCCCGGTGACTACCTCTTGAACTTCATCAAGAAAATGACAAGAGTTTGCAAAGCAGTCATCAAAGCAAAAGGTGGCTACTTTGAAGAACCTAGAATATAAGACATAATTTCAGTAGTTTCACACCTTTTTGTTAAGTATATAATTCCACATGTGTTAATTCATAGTTTTGATGCCTTCAGTGTGAATGTACAATTTTCATAGTCATGAAAATACAGAAGAATCCTTAAATGAGAAGATGTGTCCAAACTTTTGGCCTGTACTGTACAGTATATATGTCAGTGAGACACAATTCAAAAATTCATAATTCAATTGCCGGCTTTTGCTAACTCCTTACCAATCCCGTCAGGATATGAGACATGGTTTACATACAGTAAACCATTTCATATCCGTTATATTTTTACATATTCCTCACTAATAATGTTAGCAGTTTGTGTGCTAAATTTTGGAGCTCTAGATGTTAAAATAAAGGGTTAAATCATGGAAAAAAACTGGTGTGCGCTCCCGCGCAATTTTCTCCGCCAGAGTGGGAAAGCCAGTGACTGAGGACAGATATTAATAGCCTAGAGAGGGACCATAGTTATTGCCCCTCTAGCTAAAAACATCTGCCCCCAGCCACCCCCGAAAAGGCACATCTGTAAGATGCGCCTATTCTGGCATTTAGCCACTCTCTTCCCACTCCCCTGTAGCGGTGGGATATTGGGTAATAAGGGGTTAATGTCACCTTCCTATTGTAAGGTGATATTAAGCCTGGTTAATAATGGAGAGTTGTCAATAAGGCCGGGGACACACACAACGTATAAAAAAACGGTCCGTTTTTCACGGACGAGAATCGCACAAATGTTTCCAAAACAGTGATCCGTGTGCAGTGCGAGGATGCGATTTCCTCGCATCAAATGATCCTTTTGACATCCGTGTGACATCCGTATGGCATCCGTATGCCGAGATTTTCTCGCAGGCTTGCAAAACCGACATCTAATGGATTTATGTGCTCAAATGTTCGTTAAAACATATATACAGTATATATATATATATATATATATATATATATATATATATATATATGTCATTGAGACACATATATATATATATTCTGTATTTATATTTAATTCAGCGCGATATATGTGAAAAGCCAGTAATTCAATTGCCGGCTTTTCATTTCTCCTTCCCAAACCCGACAGGATATGAGACATGGTTTACATACAGTAAACCATCTCATATCCCCTTTTTTTGCATATTCCACACTACTAATGTTAGTAGTGTGTATGTGCAAAATGTGGGCGCTGTAGCGTGTAAAATAAAGGGTTAAATGGCGGAAAAAATTGGCGTGGGCTCCCGCGCAATTTTCTCTGCCAGAGTGGTAAAGCCAGTGACTGAGGGCAGATATTAATAGCCTAGAGAGGGTCCATGGTTATTGGCGCCCCCTGGCTACAAACATCTGCCCCCAGCCACCCCAGAAAAGGCACATCTGGAAGATGCGCCTATTCTGGCACTTGGCCACTCTCTTCCCACTCCCGTGTAGCGGTGGGATATGGGGTAATGAAGGGTTAATGTCACCTTGCTATTGTAAGGTGACATTAAGCCAGATTAATAATGGAGAGGCGTCAATTATGACACCTATCCATTATTAATCCAATTGTCTGAAAGGGTTAAAAAACACACACACACATTATTAAAAATTATTTTAATGAAATAAACACACAGGTTGTTTTAGTATTTTATTGCTCTCTCAATCCACCTGAAGACCCTCGCTTGGCAAAATAATAAACCCACAATATACATACCCTCTGATGAACTGTCAGGTCCCACGAAGTAAATCCATCTGAAGGGGTTAAATCATTTTACAGGCAGGAGGTGCGCTAAAGCACTCGCTCGTGTCTGTAAACCCCGGGTGCTGAAAGGAAAGCTGGGTGATCTGTACTTACATTGAGTCGCTGTGAGGCGCCCTCTGCAGGATGAACTCACATGAACTCGAGCGTGGGAAATTTTCCAAGGCTCCAGTTCATGAGGACATCCACCAGAGGGCGCCTCACCGCGACTCAATGTAAGTACAGATCACCCAGCTTACCTTTCAGCACCCGGGGTTTACAGACACGAGCGAGTGCTTTAGCGCAGCTCCTGCCTGTAAAATGATTTAACCCCTTCAGATGGATTTACTTCGTGGGACCTGACAGTTCATCAGAGGGTATGTATATTGTGGGTTTATTATTTTGCCAAGCAAGGGTCTTCAGGTGGATTGAGAGAGCAATAAAATACTAAAACAACCTGTGTGTTTATTTCATTAAAATAATTTTTAATAATGTGTGTGTGTGTGTTTTTTAACCCTTTCAGACAATTGGATTAATAATGGATAGGTGTCATAATTGACGCCTCTCCATTATTAATCTGGCTTAATGTCACCTTACAATAGCAAGGTGACATTAACCCTTCATTACCCCATATCCCACCGCTACACGGGAGTGGGAAGAGTGTGGCCAAGTGCCAGAATAGGCGCATCTTCCAGATGTGCCTTTTCTGGGGTGGCTGGGGGCAGATGTTTGTAGCCAGGGGGGGACAATAACCATGGACCCTCTCTAGGCTATTAATATCTGCCCTCAGTCACTGGCTTTACCACTCTGGCGGAGAAAATTGCGCGAGAGCCCACGCCAATTTTTTCCGCCATTTAACCCTTTATTTTACACGCTACAGCGCCCACATTTTGCACATACACACTACTAACATTAGTAGTGTGGAATATGCAAAAAAAAAGGGGATATGAGATGGTTTACTGTATGTAAACCATGTCACATATCATGTCGGGTTTGGGAAGGAGAAATTAAAAGCCGGCAATTGAATTGCCGGCTTTTCTCTAACACCGCTGCGTATTTCTCGCAATGCACACGCATGGTCCGTGTGTAATCCGTTTTTTTTCTCGCACCCATAGACTTGCATTGGCGAGTCTCGGCCGAGATACGCTGACAATCGCAGCATGCTGCGATTTCACTCGGATCCTGAATATGGTGGAGAAAATATCGGATGATGGGAGCTGCACCATAGATTAACATTGGGCCGAGTGCTATGCGATTTTATATCGCATAGCACTTGTCCGTATTACGGTCTAGTGTGACCCCGGCCTAAGACACCTTTCCATTATTAATCCAATATTAGTAAAGGGTTAAAAATACACACACATTAAGAATAAAGTTTTTTAATGAAAGAAAGAAAGACACAGGGTTTTATTATCTTTATTGTACTCTCAATCCAACTGACAACCCTCGTTCTCCTGTAAAAAAAAAAGGAAAATAAAAAAGCAACAATATCCCATACTTGTCCGCCGTACAGTCATGTCCCACGCTGTAAAGCCATCTGAAGAGGTTAAATACATTTACAACCAGGAGCCTGCTAATGCAGCCACTCCCGGCTGTAAAAGATGGGAATTAATGAAATGAAGGTAACGTAGCGTCGGTGACTTGCGGTGCCGTCACCGAAGCTGTGCCCCCTGGGGGCATAAACTCATTTGAACTGTAGCGTGGGAATTTTTCTGAATATTTTCTCACGCTACAGTTCAAATGAGTTTATGCCACCAGGTGGTGCAGGTTCGGTGAGTATCCTACAAGATGAGTTACTTTGTACATTCGAGTAATATAGATATGAAAAGTACGACATAGTGTTCCAAGAGGACAACCACCCGAATCATATGTCAAGATTGGCAAAGAAATGGTCCAATAACTATGAAGTGAAGGGAACAGGTAGAAAAAACTGGGATTAGACATGCTTGAATCTGATGGAGAGCATGCCCAGAAGGATTCAGGCAGTCTTGAA